>NC_056746.1:763378501-763626001 GCF_019279795.1 Protopterus annectens
CTCAGCATCATATGTGCAGCCCTTTCCAATTACCGTTACTACTAACATAAACCTCTGGTATACATGAGTGGTGTTAGTAGGTGATGGCCCTTCACCTAGCACATACTGTACCCATGTAATTATTGTTTATTATAATTATTATTATTATTATTGCTGTTCACCTGTATAGCACTGTGGCAACTACAGAACATATCCCCCCACTGTACAGGGTTTTTCTGAATGTCTACATGTGTGGCATGTGTGGCTTATATGTTTGGTTTGTTCCTCATAACTTTTGTGTTTTTCTGCTACATTACTGGGTTGGCCTGTGGATTGGTGCTACTAAGTACTTGTGTACATGTATTTTAAAACAAAGCCGGTTACTCAAACAACTTCCTAAGCTTCCAGTGGATATAGTAAATGTTCACACACCTGTTAACATGCTAGGTTTTCATGATATATCACATGAGACCAAAGAAATCAGGTCATAACATTGCCATCATTTCATATGACATATAACCTGTGCAATCCAACTGAACAACATACATATCAGTTACAGGTAACATCTGGTAACTGAAATTGGGTACAATAGACTGGTTGCATGAGTGTGCACACCCTTAAAATTATACTCTGTTAAAGCAACTTTTGATTTAATCACAGCATGCACTCATCTTAGGAGGGTGTCTATCAACATAGCACATCTTGACTTGCAAGTGTTTGCACACTCTCCCTTGCAAAACATCTCCAACTATATCAGAATGCAAGGGCATCCCCTGTTCACTGCCCTCTTCATGTCACCCTGCATATATCCTATTGGACATTGGTGTGGGCTTTGACTCGACCAGTGCAGAATGTTGCATG
The DNA here is from genome assembly GCF_019279795.1 of Protopterus annectens. NCBI lineage: Eukaryota > Metazoa > Chordata > Ceratodontiformes > Protopteridae > Protopterus > Protopterus annectens. Next base: position 763,379,342 of record NC_056746.1, read on the forward strand.
TGTTCTGGTGAAGCCATCATTTTGTTGATATGGATGCATGGTTTGGGCCATTGTTGTGTGGAAAGGTAGAATTCCTCACCATCCACAGCTATGTGGCAGACACCAGAATGTTTTGTAGCCACAAGGGACCAGTGTTTGGAACCATTTATAATCTTCTCTAACTTGGCTACAGCCCCAGTTCCAGTTTGTGAACAGCAACCCTAAAGCAGGACACTGCCATCACCATGCTTCACTGTGGGGATGGTGTTGTTGTGGTGATATGCAGTGGTGGTATTGCGCCAAACACACCTGTCAGAATTGTGGCCAAAGAGTACAACTGTGGTCCCATATTACCATAACACATTTTCCCACTTGATTTTTGGAGACCTGATGTATTGTTTTCAGACTTATGCCATGCCTGGATAATGTTTGGTGTTGGAACGTCTGCCATCTTCCAACCCTACCCTATAGGCAGGACATATGGAGACCATGCAAGGTTGTTGTGACATGCAGTACATACCCAGTACTTGCTGGAGATTCCTGCTACTCTTTCACTGTTGTTGTAGGACTCCTGGCAACCTCCCTGGCCAGTTTTGGTCTTGCCTTCTCAAAGACTTTGGAGGGATGTCCACTCCTTCTCAATGTCACTGTAGCCCCATATTTTAACCACCTTTTGATGACTGGCTGCACTGTGTTCCCTGGTATGTGTAATGCTGTGGAAATGTTTTGGTACCTTTCTCCAGGCTGATACATCTCAAACATGTCATCCCTTAGCAGCTTTGTCAGCTCTATGTGAACCATGGCTGTTGCTGTAGCAGGCAACTGGGTATATTCTAGGATAATCCTAGTAGGATAGCTGACCATTAGTTGCTGTTAATTAAAGAGTCTTTGTAATTGATGGCTGTTGTGTACCCAGTAAGATGTACTGCTATAGTTATATCAAAAGCTGCCTCAACACAGTACTAGCTTCAGCCTGTGCACACATATGCATCTAGGTTGTTGTACTATTGTTATGTGTCATTATTGTTCCCCTATCAAATTTGTTTGCTTTATAATTGACTTGTACAGGTTATAGGTCACATGAAAAGTTGGCAGTATTTTGAACTTGTATATTATGCTCTCATTTTTGCATATCACACATACCTGGCATTCTGACAGGTGTGTACACCATTTATATGCATACCGCTAATTTCAACAATATGACCCTAGTTTTGCGCATTTGTCCCCTCATTTTGTTGGTCTTTGTCCAGGTGTCCTGCAATGACAGGTTGTGAGGTATGCTACAGATATGTGACATCTCCTGCAAATAGGCCCCTGACATGACTACCATGATGCAATGTAGTAAACACTACCACAGGTGAAGATGCAGATATTGCCAAATGGCTAAATGTAACAGTTCTGCATTAAAGTTAGCATGCCTGAGGTACTGGTGAGCCACAACAGGGAAATCCCATACTTACTGGGTTCAGACTGTTGTCCCATGTGCAGACCAGAGGGACTTATGTAGTTGTGAGGGAGAGGTATTGTCAGCTGATTCACATTAGGCATTGGTACAAGATGAATGATACATTTATGCACAGGTACGGTACACACTATGATATTACACAACTTGCTGTCATTTACCATAGATGTGCACTTGTGTGCATTACTACATCCCACCCACCAATCCATTTTGCATTGACATATGCATCTAGAGACTCTGTAGAAGACAGTTTAAATGTTACCTCATTACATTGATGTGCACTTTGGCCTTACCTTGATGCTCCTTCGCCTGTTGCCTGGGTGCCACCCACCTACACAATTGCTGTTTCCGTGTTTGAGTTTGTGTGGGGACTACCCCAAGGTTGGAAAAGAGCTCCTCTGTTGCCGTAAGTGAGGCCTGTGCTGCTGGCCCACCACTAGTGGCAGTATAGTCCCTCATTACAGCAGAAGCCCTTTTCCAGGCATGACATACCAGGTCAGTTGCTCTACGCCTGACCTGATCGTATGTGCGTCCATGGTGGCTCAATACGTTCACTCTGTGGATGATCTCATCCGACAGGGCAGTGTGCTCCTGCAGATTTTGCTGGCTACAGCCAGAAAGGATGGCATAGTTTAAGATTACAGCTTTTGATATGGCTGCTGTCTCCATGTCGGTGTAAGGCAGTTGCCACTGCATGGCACCTGGAAGACATACACAGGGAAACACATCACAGGACCTCAGACATTGCATTCGTTAGACAGCCAGCACATGCATATGGACTATCATTAGCCACCACTTACAAACACATCATACCCCTATACCTGGCAGCACTGTATGAACATGCATTGTACTCCTGGTCATGTTCCCCCCAATGAGGGCCAGTACATTGCATAAACCACCATTCATTATTCACATTTGTGTAGAGGGATGACAGTGGCTGTGTTCCTTGCAGATCAGATGTCCATGGCGCTCAGGCTTTGTTTGCATATAGTGTGTAATGGAGCTGGGAGCTGGGAGCATATGCCTGGGTTCATGTAGGATGCAGACAGGAATGTTATCAGGCCTCAAGGGGACTTGCTTTTGTAAACTTTGATTAGGCAGTTTGCACCTGATCCATGATAATGAGGGGAGGGGTGCATGTGCTGTGCATACCCACCTATACTGATGGTGATCCAGGGGGTGATGTTTGTCCTAAACCTGTCTGCAGCAGGTTGGCTGTAGCTATGGTATGAGTGTATGTGCTCTGATTGACCACCATTACAGGGTGGGTTGGGTTGGTGCCTCTGAGACTGCAGACATATGTGAAGATGACCTTGTGATTGCCCTTAGTGGATCTGTCCAATTTGTACTCATAGTTAGCCTTATAGTAATCTACCTGTGACCTAATATGCTCAGTCAGACAGAGGCTGACATGCCAGCCAGTTGGTGCCTACTCCTACTTTACTGTGTACAACCAATATAGCATCACATTGTGTGTTTTCTGCATTGCTGCTGTCCAGCAAAGGGGTTTTCTCTACTTTGGTGGAGAAAGGTTTTACAAGTAAGGTATTGCTGAGGCCATACAGCTATGTGGGTAGTCATATATCTGTTTGTAGTAGGCATGGACACAGGGTCAGAACACAGTTGGCCACCTCTACAATTTCAATGTGATCCTCATGCTTATTATACTACTCATGACTGTGTCAGGGCAATGACACCACCAGTAGCTGTAGAGGTGTAACTCTGTTGGATGCACAGAAACTAAGGTTACACATGTACAACATGTACAGCTTATTCACCTGATGTTTTGCATCCCATATCAGTTGTTGTGAGGCAGCCAGGTACACCTACCCATACATACATATGCACAGGTAATACCTGCTATACATTTCTGTTCTATGTCAGTATGGCACACAGTAAGGACAGTCTTGCTGCTCAGTCAGTCATGTCAACCTGTTAGGACAGGACATCTGTAGGACAACTCACATATATGGTGGGCTATGGGCCACAATTAGTGACACTTTCTTCATATTGTGGTAACATACATATGTCATTTGATAGTGCAGTAGCCTTTGCATTCACAGACATACCCTGAAGTATGTATGATGCTCATATGGCAGGCAGAGAGGTTAAAGGCTAGGTGTGTGGTAGTGAGGGTAGGAAATGTTAATGTTGTGAGTATGACTGGTATGGGGACAGAGTTAGCTGATATGCTGGACAGAAAAAAGGTGAATAGATTGTGTGTGCCAGAGACCAGATGGAAGGGGTGTATCAGAGTCGGGTACAAATAGTTCTGTCATGGTGTGTATGGGAGGGGAAATGGTGTAGGGGTTAACCTGAAGTAACATTATGAGAAGAGTGTTTGTGGAGGTGATAAGAATGTCGAGTAGAGTGATGTTCAGGAGGCTGGGAACTGATGGTGTAATGTTGACAGTTGTTAGTGCATATGCTCCTCTGACTGAGTGTGTGATGGATGAGACAGATGTACTTTGATGTGGTTGGATGAAGCGGTGATGAGTGTACCCAAGGTTGACAGAGTGGTGACTGGAGCAGATTTCAATGGGTATGTTGGTGAAGGGGACAGAGGGAATGCAGAAGTGATGAGTAGGTATAGTGTTAAGCAAAGGAATGCAGAAGTTGAGATGGTAGTGGAGTTTGCAACAGAGGTTAGACATGGGTGTGAAGAATACATGGTTTTACAAGACCGATGGCCATAGGGTGACATACAAGTGTGGAGGAAGATGCACACAGGTGGATTATCTCCTATGCAGGTGGGCCTCTTTGAAGGGGATTGTAAAGTGGTGACAGGGGAAAGTGTAGTTAGGCAGCATGTTTGGTTGGTCTGTGGGATGATGTTGGATGATGTTGGTAATCAAGAAGAGGGAGAGGAGTGTGAGGGCAGCACCATGGATCAAATAGTGGATACTGAGAAAGGGTGATTGTGAGGTTGAGTTCAGGGAAGAGTTAAGATAGGCAGTGGGTGGCAGTGAATAGTTAGCAAATATCTGGGTGACTACATCCAAGTTAGTAAGGGAGATGAGTAGAATGGGGCTTGGTGTGACATCTGCACAGAGGCAGGAGGACAAGCAGTCCTGGTGGTGGCATGAGGAAGTACAGGGGAGTATACAGAGAAAGAAGTTGGCCAAGGAGAAGTGGGATTGTCAGACAGATGAAGAAAGTAGAGAGGGTTTATAGTGCTATGGGGTGCATGGCAAATAGAGTGGTGGCAAAGGCTGAGGATGGGGCATCTGAAGGGTTGTATGTTAGGTTGGACACCAAGGATGGAGAATAGGACCGGTACCAATTGTCTTGACAGAGGCATGTAGCTAGGAAGGATGTGTAGCAGATAAGGCTGAGAAAGGATAATGGTGGAACTGCACTCACTAGTGAGGAGAGTGTGTCGAGCAGGTGGAAACTGTACTGCGATTGGCTGTTGAATGAAGACAATGAGAGAGTGAGAAGGTTGGATGATGTGGGTATGGTGAATCATGATGTGCAACAGATTATCAAGGGGGAAGTAAGGACAGCTATGAAGAGGTTTAAGAATGGAAAGGCTATTGTTTCAGATGACATACCTGTGGAAGCTTGGATGTGTTTAGGACAAATGGCAGTGGTCTTTTTTATTGGATTTTTTACTGTAATCTAGGAAAGTGAGAGGATGCATGAGGAGTGGATAAAGTGTGTTTGGCTACTGATTATGAGAATAAGGGTGGTGTGCAGAGCTGTAGTAACTACAGAGGGATAACACCGATCAGTCACAGCATGAGGTAATGGTAAAGGGTGGTGGAAGCTAAGCTAAGAAGGGAGGGGAGGATTACTGATCAGCAGCATGGTTTCATGCCAGGAAAGAGCAGTACAGATGTGATATTTGCTCTGAGAGTGTTAATGGGGACATACAGAGAAGGTCAGAAGTAGCTGTGTTGTGTCTTTGTAGACACAGAGACAGCATATGACAGGATGCCTAGTGAGGAGTTGTGGTATTGTATGAGGTGGTCAGGAGTGGTGGAGGAATCTGTAAGAATGCTACAGGATATGTACAAGACTAGTGTGACAGCAGTGAGTTCTGCATTAAGAGTGGCAGGTGTGTTTAAGGTGGAGGTGGTAGTACATCAGGGATCAGCTATGAGCCCTTTTTTATTTGCAGTGACAATGGCCAGGTTGACAGACATGATCAGACAGGAATCCCCTAGACTGTGCTGTTTGCAGATGACATTGTGGTCTGTAGTGAGAGTAGAGAAAAGGTTGAAGAGACCCTGAAGAGGTGAAGGTATGGTCTAGAGAGAGGAGGAATGATGGTCAGCAGGACTAAGATGGAATATATGTGTGTGAATGGGAGGGAGGATGGATGAATGGTAAGTATGCAGGGAGTAGAGTTTTCAAAGGTGGATAGATGTAAATACTTCGGAACAACAGTTCAGAGTATTGACGTGTGTGGGGGAGAGGTGAAGATGTGAGTATGGGCAGCATGTGGGTGTTGAAGATGTGAGTATGGGCAGCATATGGGTGGTGGGAAAGAGTGTCATTTGTGATTTGTGACAGACAAGTACCATTAACAGTGATAGGGAATGTCTACAAGAGGGTAGTAAGGCCAGCTATGTTATATGGGTTGGAGACATTGGCAATTGAAAAAGGAGCACAATTCAAAGTTGGACATAGCAGAGTTACTGATGGCATGATTCGCACTGGGTGTGGCCTAGCAATGTCACAGTCAGTATTGTGCAGCACACAATCCAGTAGTGGTCATATGTGAGCCATCCTTTCCTGTGGTGACTCAGGGCCCTGAGCTGTGTTCTATGTAACTGCAGACAGACACAGTTTCTATGGCCATAGGTTCTGCTCAGCAATATAGCAGTACAGCATGTGCTGTTGAGACATAATATTGTTTGAACTTCCTATTTTCCACATTTACGTGCCCCCTACTACATTCCATTACAGGGTTAATTGTTTGACACAGCTGTGTTTTTTTTTTTGTTTTCAGTTCACTGGGTATAGCCCATCAGTCTGTGTGTGTGTGTGTGTGTGTGTCTGTCTGTTTGTTTCTGTGTGTGTTTGTCTGTCTCTCATTCTCTATCGCTCTCTCTCTCTTTCTCTCTGAGACAGATGTAGGATGTACATCTCTTTTGTATAGGCAGCATCTTGCCTTTAGTAGGTAATGCTCATGAGCAGCTGATGGCCTGTGCACCACTTGGAGTCTTCCACTTGCTGATTGCATGTGGAACAGCTGTGGTATCATTCCCATCCCAATAGCATGGAAACACACTCCTGTACCTGGATACTTCATGTGGGCATTGCTCCTTTTCCTTGCCTGGGAGGAGTACTTCATGGAGGTGTGCAATGAACCGCATCACAGAGTGGAGTTGGAATACCTCTTACAACAAACACTGTGGAGACAGCCCAACAAACTGGAGGAGAATGTTCCAGACATAGGGACAGAATGTAAGTATTGCTGTTATACAGTTAAAGTAATGTCAGTTTGACAGGGTTTGCATGGATATGGCTGCTCTGCATGAATTTAAGTCTAATAGTGTTATGTGGTTGACATAACTCTCAACTGTAGGGCTGTCCGCAGAGTGGTCAGAGTTTGGACTCTTACATTTGGTGCGTTACTCACACATTTTTTGGCCTTGGAAATTCAGTAGCATACTCTGAGGATTACAGTCAGTAAATGGTAACATCCATGAGTGTATATCATTATATAGTGACTTCATTTCAGATATCATCCCAGTGATGTATCAGACTGCCAGACATGTTATGTGTAGAAGGCCTTATATATGAGCATGAAGCCTGGATGTTCTCTGGGACTTTATACAGTTGAGAGGACTGTGTATTTCTAGCAATTGTTGATAGACTGTCAGGATTGTGTAGCAGTGTGTTGTGAATGTGTTATTTGGCCTGTGTAGGGAGGGAGGTAGATGTAAGTGTTAAGGGTCGTTTTCTATCTGACTTTGCATACTGCTCCATCTTTTGGTGCTCTATCAGCTGTATATGTTTATAGGGGCAGACTGAGACATGTCACATACCACAGTCAGGCATCAGACTACACTGTGAATTGGGCCAGTGTATATATAGGGGTAGTGTGTGAGTGGCAAACATGCTGATGATTTTGTTCACACAGTCCATATACTCTACTGTTCCTGTGGCTTACCAGTATGTCACTTTGAATGTGGTGAGATTGATTCTGGGTATGCACTTTCATGCTGGTGTCTGTTGGTCAGTGCTGTTACATCCCTGTAGTACCTGATATATTTGCAATTATATGTGTATTCCCCCATAGCAAAATTGGGTTTGTGTTGTGTCAGTCTGCCTGTAGTTTAGACAGTACTTAGTGACATGCCTAGCAGCTCAGTGTAGTTTCCCTACTGTGATGTTATGTCCCAATATTTATCAAATGTACTGTTGTTTGGCCCCCATACATGTTGTGTATGTCTGACACATCAGTGGGATGATGTGATGATTTATGTCAGTGAGTAGTGCAGAGTAATTTGATTTTGGACTTGGGCTATTCCAGTCAATATATGGCACAACAGACAGGAGGGTGTCACCTTATCTACTCCAGTATTTGAGATATGTTCCCATTTGCATGGCTTTACATCGCCCCGCCCCCCTTGGTCAGGCTTGGTCCAGATTTGTTGCACTAAGGTGTTCTGAGCATACCTCTCGACTGGCCAGATTGTTTCAGACTGTCCAGGATTATTGCTCATATGTATGTTCTGTTCCACAGAATCATTATTTTAATTTCTGTGATGATGTGAGGATTTTTATCTTTAAATGATGACATACATTTCAGTTTCAGAACTCACATTCTTCTGAACATGTATGCTGACATGAACCCTGTTACTGTAGCAACATTCTACATTTATAACTGCAGTACATACATTATGTCCCTGTTCTTTGAACAATGTCCCCCCATATTGACAGCCTGTGTCCAGAATTATTGCACTAAGAGGTGTAGAGGTGTGGTGCTGGGTATGACTCCACTATATGTTATGCGTGTGTGTGTGTGTGTGTGTGTGTGTGTGTGTGTGTGTGTGTGTGTGTGTGTGTGTGTGTGTGTAGACATATATATATATATATATATATATATATATATATATATATATATATATATAGATATATATATATATATATATTTATATATTTATGTATATTAGCTATATCTATACTGATTTTATATATATATATATATATATATATATATATATATATATATATATATATATATATTCCTTTTTTGATATCTATACATATGTTTATATGACAATATATATGTATATATTCTATATGTATTTGTTTTATATGTATAGCTCCATATATATGATGTATATACTTTTTAATATTTATCTATTACCATACACTTCTATATGTGTACATTTATATATACTAAACATGACTGATTCCACAGTTGTTGTTTCCTACTAGTCTATACTGTACTGAATGACATATCTAAAAAACAGCATTTATCTTTACACCTCTGATAGTGTAGTGGTAAATTGCTCTGACTATGTTCTACAGGGTCCTGGTTTCAAGACTTTGTGGGGCTGATTATTTTGTTGCTGGGCAGAACAATGGCTGATGAAGACAGGGTGATTAAGGCAGTTTTAAGCAGTTGTAAACAGGTTTGCGTGGGTTTGCATGATGGTAAGCAATGCCAACACATGGTTAAATGGGAAACTGCTTAATCTGTGTAGGCATCATTTAGCATCACGCAAACTCGCTTACTGCAGCTTACTGCTGCTTATTGCCACTTACACCTGCTTACCCCCATGCTAATTTCTTTAAAAGAAAAGAAAAAAGGGGTGATAGGAAAGTGGTGAAAATTGGGGCACACAGAGAGAAAAACAATATGAAAGATAGCTAGGGATGTGCAGGGCAGGTGTAGGGAAGGTCCATAGCTGTCCATTTCTGATACAGCAATAGCTGTGCATTTGTACAGAATTTGGAGGTGAATTTGGACACTCAACCCCATGACAGAGGGGTGAAGACAACATTACTCTGTTGTTAAGCCAATTAGACCAGATTACATGTGTCCAGTGGACACGTGCGAAATGGATAGCAATGTATGGGGTGACATTTTTTGTGGGAACAGATTGTCTTTTTTATATAAGGTGAGAGTGGGATGTTGGGGAAGGATAGTAGGTATATCTGGGGAGGTAGGTTGGCTAGGAAGACAGACAAGACAGACAAGACATCAGATAGGGGTGGCATATTACACATGTGGAGGGGTAAACATCTTGGACGGGGAGGGTGGTTGGGAATCGGATGTCCATGAGCCCCCAAATAGATATATTGGGACTGAGGTCCCCACCCATGGGCAGTCACCACTGCACCTTCACGGCCCCAAAGGTGGCTGTGCTGGGGGGCTGAGTAGGAGGGGTAGGCTCACGCTCAAGATGAGCCATGCAACCCTCAAGATGGCATAGCTGATCTCTGAACTTCTTTCGAAGCTCACTATGCACCAATCCCTGGACCTGACAATGGGTGATGGCGTCCTGTCTGCGACCACTCCCAGGGGGGGTGGGCTCCATCCCCTGAGGCAGTTCAACCCGAAGGTGGTGCAGGACCAGCAGATGAGAAGGTCCCGGGTTGGGTCCCAGATGTGCTAGGGCCCGATGTCATAGCCAGTTGAGGTGGGACAGGGGGATCTGCTGGGATCGGCCTTCCCAGATGTGCTATGGTGTTGAGGTTTCACAACATATGTTGGTTAGTCATGAACAACACATTCCAGGATTAGTTATAACAGCATGCATGGGTGTTCCCATTAACCCAAAACAACAGATATGAAACAGCCGCATAGCAATCAGAACACATGCATATATGGAACCACAGTGGACATCATAACGGCATGCAGGTTACAGTGATAGCAACAGGCCACCAATGATAGTATTTGAACAGGGAACATTAATAATCAAATGTTTAAATATTCGTAGAACAATTGGACACATGTCCCAACAGTAGTTTTGGTGAAAAACATACCCGTTGATTTATGTGTTTAGATTACTGGTGCAGATAGGGTGGGAGAGAGACAGAGATGTCAATTAACAACTGTATAGGTTTTAATTGCTCACAACTTTAATGATCATTGCTCTAATCATTACTCTCCAGGTATTACCTCACTTTACATCGACATATGGCCTTGGGTTGGGCAGTCGTATGTTTGTACACAATGTATAATTGCAGCCTTCTTACAGCTCATTTATACCTTTTCTTTCCTGGCAGACCTGTGGAGTAAATTACTGTTAATGCTACCTGACTGTTTCTACCCATATTCACATAGTCAAGGTTACATAAGTGCACTCATACTGTGTGTGTGTGTGTGTGTGTGTGTGTGTGTGTGTGTGTGTGTGTGTGTGTGTGTGTGTGTGTGTGTGTGTGTGTGTGCTACTGCCATACTCCACCTTGATTTCTATCGGTCATCCTGGGTGTCGGCAGCAGTGACCACTAGCTGTGACAGCGTGACACTTGAGGGACATTTCTTGGAGGAGACTACTTGGTGTATGTACTTATCTTGCTGTCATTTGCAGCCTTGGGGTTAGACAGTGGGTGTTGTATACAGTGTATAATTACAATCTTCTTACAGATCATTTATACCTTTTTTTACCTGACGGACTTGTGGAAGAAATTTCTGTTAACAATACCTGACTGTTTCTACACATATTCACATATTCTTGGGTGAGATTATGCATACAGCTTAATAACAGTCCTGGGATTTGAATTGTTCCTGTTTGTGCAAAAAGGTATAACAAGGTTGTGTTTCATCACAATGAGCTACTGGGGAACTGTTGTTTTTTTCTTGACTGCTTTCTGTATAATACACTCTTGTTTGGACAATCTGCTTTGTAATTCTGACATTCATGCATGGCAGATAGTTCTTATATTGTGTATTCATACCTTCACATATTACAGTACGGAAAAAATGGTTAACACAACATTACTATTCAGGGATCAGATCTTGGTGCATGGAAAATTTTTTACAGTTAATCTGTTTTACAACTCCACAATCTTTGTCAGATAAGCCTCAATTAATTAATGCTGTCAGAGTCATAGTTTCTGTGCAGAACCAGTACACATTCAGATTCATACTACCACATAGCACAGTAAACACAACAGTCTGGGGTTTTAATTTTTATTGACAGGTACTGACACTTTCATTGATATATATATATATATATATATATATATATATATATATATATATATATATATATATATCATGTACGTTAGTATTACTCTGCTAATGTCTCATTTATTCAGTAGAAGCAATACACATTTCTAACTACTGGCAGCCTTTCTATTTATTTTCCCTGACTACTACAAGCTAGATTTGTACTCACTAGCATCATGACACAGCCTTAGTAGCCTGCTGGTGTGGGCGTCCACATTCACAGTCCTCTCATCTGCAGCTGTACAGGAGATAGAGAAAAATGTATGCATACCTATCCATCTCATATTTAGGCTGGACTTTGTTACACAATAATTGATGCTGATACTTACACACTTCTGGAATATTCTGTGCCTGAGCATCTTGGATCCATTAGTCCAAGAGGTCACTCTTTCTATGCTTCAGGTCAGCATAATGATGCCAGACCTGTTCACCAGTCCGAGGGACACCAGTAGCACTGGTGAGGTCATGTGTGAGACTGTCCCAGGCCTCTGCTTTGTATTGGGAGCCGTGGTACTGGTCCTGCAGCAGTCTCCCTTTACGGTGTTTTACAAGGAGTCCAACCATGACCCTGGACTCCTGAATGCCCCAACACTGCAGCCAAAAGTGCACACCTTCACCAACACCAGCCATACTGCCTGCGGTGATCAGCTACAACTGGTTATGGTTATATTCTTACCTGCGGCATTTAAATAGGCCTGGATTCCCACCCTTTGCCCTGATTGGTCAATTTTGAATATGCTGAACTAAGCTAAGCAATGGGCAAACCCGCTTAGCACAGATAAGCATTGCTTAAAGGGTTAAATGCTAAGCACTCCTTACCAGTGTGCAAATCAGTTTAGCTACACTAATTATTGCTAAGCACACAAATGTAAGCAATGCTTACTCTGGCTAAGCATAGCTGAGCAAAATTTAGCGTTGTTCAGCTTTCATTTTATGGACTATCAGGATTGTGGGGTTGACTCCTTCTTTATGACATCTTATGACATGTATATTTCCCTTCCATAACATCCCCCTATATGCTGTCATTACATTATATTCTTTTGTGGCTATACTGTATGGAACAATTGTGTTTATATGGGGTTTCACATCTGTACTACATTGACTCCTCACATTTGGACCTGCTACACTACCCTGGTTAACAAATATATATTATTCAATACCTATTTATGAAAAAAAGATATTTTTAGTGCTGTTTTCACATATAAAAATGAATGGATTGCATTGGAGCTTGAACTGTGAATGACTTCATGCTAAACAAAAGCTCTAACCACTATATTATTTCATATTGATTACTCTGGTTGTATATTTCTATTTATATCCTTCTGATGTTTAAGCTATGATAAACACAGCTGCTCGACATGCACACTTGCTGAGCTAAGCTTAAACTTTAGTGGGGATGGAAAAAAAAGTAATTATTTGTTTAATTTTTATTAGTTTAGGGATGTGCACATAGCTAACAGTCATGCAATGTGGATGAAGCCTAACATGACGGGAGGACAAAGAAGACAGATTATAAATATTTCTCTTACAAACTTGGGAAGTTGATGACTAATAGGTTTTGCATTAACATGACTTACTTGGAAGATGTAGGGTCTTACACTTATATGTTTGTCATTATTTAATGACGTCAAGCCTCAGCCAGGACACAAATCTGGCCATTCTTCAGATATCCGTTCAGTTGGGGGTATACTGACAGTGTCCACAGACACTGTTTTTATTTTCAAAGTACTGTACGGCACTTCCTGAGTGCAGGAGGCATTTTTACTGTGCGAGCAATGCTTGGACATGCCCCCTGCACTCATTCACAGATCATGCACATGCAGGTTATACAGCAGCGCGCCTTCATGAATATGTAAGGCGTGTTGCTGGGCTGCACTGGCATGATCTGCTCTGTGTAGGAATAACACTATTCCTGCAAGGAGTTTACTGAATCCAAGGGTATGACTTTTATTATTAAAAGGGCAAGTAGAATGAAACTGAGATTTGGTGATTTTTCAGTTCAGCTACAAACAGCCAATTAATTTCTACAAGAAAATAAGAAGGGGGCAGAAGAACTGAAAGAAACACAGGAAGTAGAAAAGTACTTTGGCTAGGTTTTCCAATAAGTAGAACAAGTGAGGAACAGAAACTGGGAAGAACCGAGGGTAAGGGCAGACATAATGTTGGATAAGTTGGGTGGAAAACTTTATAAGCTAGGAGAAATGATTAGTCTGGTGTAGTGCATAAGTAACAGCAAGAGGTTCTCTGGTTCCATTCTCAGCTGGGGTGCCTTCTGTGCGGAGTCTGCATGTCTTCCCTGTGTTCACGTGGGTTTCCTCCAGGTACTCTGGTTTCCTCCCACATTCCAAAGACATGCATCTAGAGTGTTTCTCCCTGGCCCACCACTGAAAATAGGCTCTGTTCTAGTCGAACTTTCATGGTCAACAAATGTTAAAATAAAATAAAAAAATATAGTTTATATGGAGAGATATATTCAAATAAAATGCCAAGAAAAATGGATGAAGGAGATTCAGCAGGAATGTGACACATGTATAAGGAGAGAAGAAAAGAGTGACTATCAAAGGATATGTTGTGAGTGGATAGAAACATAGCAGAAAGGGGATCACCAGATTTCAAAATGTATAGAATAGTGCTAAATGCATGGCATTAAAGGCATGGGTTAACCAGAATAAAACAAAGTCCCAATCTGCTCTCCAATCCTACAAGGAACTTAGAAATAAAACAAAGAGACAGATTAAACAAGACAAGATAAACTACTACTCAGAAATCCAAACCAAGCACCATAAAAACCCACAAAAAATCTACAATAAATAATATACTTCAACCAGGCAAAACCAGTACACCCCCACCCACTACCACAAATAAATCAGGTAACATCACTACTCAATTTAATAAATACTTTACTGAAACCATCTTAGCATTATCCAACAAACAAACTCCCTCTCCTTTCAAAAGTATAGTTACCACTCCCATTATTAACTCAATCTTCACACGTCAATCCGTTGCAACAAACACTATAAAAAAATTACTGAAGAGGCTAAAACCCACAACTCTAACAGCAGACAATGTACCTGCTGAATACCTAAATCTAGCAGCAGATGGTATAGCTTATCCTATATCAATGTTAATCAATTGGCCCATAACAGAACAGCAAGTCCCTCCCATTTGGAAAACCTCCTACATAATACCCTTACATAAAGATGGCTCCTCGACTGATTTTGGTAACTATCCACCAATAGCAATATTATCCCCACTGTCTAAAATTCTAAAGACGATCGTTCATATACAAGTTACTAACTATCTGACTACCAATAATCTCCTAATACCCAGCACAGCTTTGGACCATTCCATATAGTACAACTACTGCACTAATGTCATTTATTAATATTGTCAATAGTCATAGGAATAATAATAACTTTGTATCTTCTATTTTTCTTGATCTATCAAAAGCCTTTGATATTGTTTCATATACAAAACTCCTACATTTCCTCTTTGAACTAAATTTCTGTAACTCTATTATTGCCTGGTTCCAAGACTACCTCAATGGACGCCAGCAAGCTGTCTCTTGGCAACAGTCCTTATCCCTTCTTTCACCTTTAACCCTTGTAGTTCCCCAAGGGTCTATTTTAGGATCACTTCTGTTTTCAATATTTGCCAATAACCTCCATTTATCAATCCCCCCAGACCTCCTTCATACAATATGCAGATGACTCAACAATAATATGTTCTGCATCTTCACTATCTGAACTTCAGACTCTAACTCAAAAAGCCTTTAACTCAGTAGAAGCCTGGTTCACTAATAATCATCTTATGCTAAACCCCAATAAAACCAAACTTTTGGTATTCCAACCTAACAACTCTATCTTCCTCAGTTTCACATTTCAGATCTTCTCACTAAATAACACTAGCATATTTCCATCCTCTGACACCATACTTCTAGGAGTAGAAATTGACTGCAAACTTAAATTCAATATACACATTTCCCAATCTTAAAAAAAGTACATAAAAACTTGGTACACTATATAGGAATAAACACTATTTAACAAAGAATACCAGGATTTCTATTGCCCATACCCATCTAATATCCTTCCTGCTGTATGCAGCTCCCATTCTAACAAACCTAAAGAAATCAGAGATACAAAAACTTAAATTCTGTTACAAAACAATTGCCAGATATGCTTCAAATTATCCAGCTAGCTCCCATCATTGTATTGCTCTCAAACAACTTAAATGGTTAGAGTTCCCCAACTCCTACATTACACTCAGTTAATTATGGCCCACAAAATTCTCCCAAGCCCTGAAAAAATACCCACCCTAAAAACTTACAACCTTATGCCACTAACAGATCATTATGCTCCACCAATAAACACTGTGTTCAAATCAATGTCTCCAAAAATCAGGCAGGTGATTCCCTCTTCTCAAATCACATAGGAAAAATCTGGACTACAGTACCAACAAATATTATTACTTCTACATCCCCAGCTTAATTTAAAACTACTCTAAAAACTCATATCCTATCCAAGTGGTTGCATCCCTGTTCTACCCCTGATTAATTCTGTCATCAACATTTCCAGGCCTGCTACTATCTCAGCTTAATGAAAAGCTCCGATACTCTCTCTGCTTTCAGTTACTATTCCTATCATCTACATTATCTATACTTTCCTCACTATCTTTATTCCTAAGACCAATAAAGCACAGACTTCACCAAGATTTTTATTTCACATTATATTATAATATATGTAACCATGGTTGGTCCTTTCTCCTATCATATGCTACAATAAGTCATCAAAGTATTATTTGTTTGAAAATTTTGCTTGAGAATACTTAATGTTGTATTTAAACTGTATTGTTCTACATTTGCTTAACTTTATCCTACATTCCATTGTCTTTTATTGTGACTTGAGTATTGTACTACTGTTCATTTTCTGCATTGACTGTATTTTTCTATGTGGAGCTTTTCTCCCCGGGCCTCTGCTGAAAAAGGACATGTGTCCAGTCAGACTATCCTGGTAAGCAAATGTAAAATAAATAATAAAATAAAAAAATAAATAAATCTAGCTCAGAGAGTAATTGAGAGGAGGAGAATGGGTGCATTGGGAAAAGGAAATAAAAAATATATAAATGAATACCAGGAATTCAGACAAGGAACAGACACAGCAGTCAAGAGTTTTCTTTGAATAAAACCTTTAAAAGGTATATGGATGGAAAGATGGTTGGGAACATTCTGAAAGAGTAAGCATCTGGAAACAGAAAGGAACTAGGAAAGATAAAGAAGAGAGGCATTAGTAAGTTGAATGACTTGACAGGAGAGGGAGGTGGTGGTTGGGCCTTGCTTGAAGAAGATCAGCAAAAACATGGAGTAGGAGAAGAAGACTAGCTATTTCAAGATGGCTCCTTGCAAAAATGCATGCAGAACATGCAGAAAAGGTTGGAAGGTGAGGATGCAAGATGAAAGATAAATGGAAGTATAAAGGGAGAAGTTAAAGGAAATGTGAGAAATATTAAGTGGCCAGAAAAAGACAAAGAAAGGTAGGACATGGAGAATATACAAGAGTTTGGGAGAAAGAATCAAGATGGCAATGGAGAGTCTGAAGAAACTGTGGATAGAATAGTCTAGGGAAGGGAAGGAGAACACTCTTTGTTAAAAACTGTTGGGCAGAATGAGTAGGATCGGTCCAGTTATACATAATTTTGCCAGATTAGTACTCAGATGGTAAAGAAAGAGTAAGGGTTAGGCTAAGACATCATACTGGTGGCAGTGTGGCACGCCACTGGGCATACTGGGAAATTAAACAGCTACAGGAAATGGCCAGGAGAATCTGGAGTGAGATATTTCAGATGAATACTCCTGATTCATGGCAGTTCTGCCTTCTTAGAGTTAAGACCACAAGAAGGAAATGGCCTAACGAAAACAAAACAAAAAAAAAAACACTCAATATATGTGGCAACCTAACATCAGGTGATATATGATTCCAAATTCTAGGAACTGTTTGAGTTGCATTATTCCATCTTAATTATGCTTTACAATTAAAAAGTATTAAAACTGATTTTATCATTTCAGTAGTTTCTCATGTTAACAGCAAGATTACGTTGTAGCCTATAATGGAGTATAAATAAATTTAGAGTTTTGCATGTGAATAAGATAAGTGATGAACTGAGTTTATATATGATCCAATAGAAATGACGCTATTCATACTGCACATTTAAAGCTTTATATAATGTTTACGAATCCTGCTTATGGAAAGTATGATGTAAGGATACTGAAATGTGTTGAAGCTTTTTAAAAATTGTGGAAAACAATATGTTATAAAGATAAAACAATATCAACTTGGTTTAAACTTGTGGCCTTCCAGCCCCAGTTGAATAATTTACTAAAACACAAGTTCAAAATAGTGATAATACTCTCTTCTTATCAAGGTATAGCGATTAACATTTTTGCAGACTCTCTGGTGATGGTGGCTACATATCCATTCTTATATACAGTCAATCTCATTACCTCATGCCAAATTCAGCATGTTAATAACCTTCAACTTCTGGATGGCATAGTATCAATAAACAAGTCCAATTGCTATGTAAATTCACTATAGAACATTTTCTGTCCCCAGCTGCACATGACATACTAGGCTACTAGTCATGTAGACCATTTAGGAGTCTAGTCTTGCAGTCCTCACTGTTTGCAATGTCTATTTATAAGGATTTAAGGAGCTAGACCAGAAGTAAATTTATGGATCACCATCTACTCATTTATTTTAGATTTAAAGGAAGTTAGATAGCTGCTGTGTTTGATATGCAGGGGTAACTTAGCCCATAAGGAGGGGGAAGTTTATCACTTACCAACCAGAATCATTAACTGTTGAACCAAATACAATCATTCAGGGTGGCTTCAAGTACTTGTATACAAAAAAGCAAACATACACTGTCCACAATAAATATATAAAGTGGTTCCTTAATTTCAATAACAATTCCCTTGAGTAGATAGTATCCATTTAGCTCTCACTCAAGAGGTCCAAATATCCTCAACCATGTCCTTACTAGCATAATAATTGTCTGCTTAAGTCCCAGTGTATCCCCTGAAGGATTAAGTTAGACTGTGAGACTATCACATGCTCTATAAGAGTCAATCCGAAGATCCATCCTATGTTACAATATTAAGGCATTTCTCTGAAGTTAACACCTAGAAGTGGAAGTGACCTAAGAAAATTTAAAAGCTGTCACCTACTAGTGACCTCATAACAAATGGAGCAGCTTATACACCTGAGTTTTACTTGCACTTAAGCTCATGCATCAAAGCAGCTATATGCCCCTGCACATCCCAACTTGGCAAATTCAAGAATAAGCCCTTATGATAGAATCATGGCATCAACAATCTCTACAATAAAATATAAACACTTCTAGCATTAAGAGATAAATAAAATCCCCCATTCATGGCCTACCACTAGCTCTGGGAACTACAGACCCATTAACCTCACCAGTTTTCATGGTGGTTCCACATGGTAGGCTAATAAACAAAATAAATCTTGATCTGATGAAGCGGATGTTGTCCGTGAAAGGACAGATCCCAAACAGTGAGAGTTGTTGTCACACACTCCTCAGGATGGTCTCCAGCAATGTTCCACAGTGCTCTGTACTGGATCATCTCATCTCCTCTTTTTTTAACTTCAAGTCTTTTGGGTTTCTAATACCATGACAGGAATGGACCCCATTTCTATGTCAAAGTACAATTAAAGTTCATGAAATTAGCATTGTTTCAATCTTTGATGTCAGCCAGAAGTGCTCTTTGCAGCACCCACAGCGTGCCCAGTAATAATTCCTTCTGCAATTTGTATGGGGGTTACATGTATTGGTAACGTGTAATATGAGTATAGATTCTTTTTTATAAGACCCGTTGTTCCTACTACTATTGGAACTGTCCGGGTATCTTTCTTCCACATTGCTCTCATTTCTGCCTGCAAATTCTGATATTTTATGACTTTGGGTCTCTGTGTACACAACACACTGCAGTCACTGGGTGTGGTAATTTCAATGATCAATGCTAATTTTACCTTCTTTTCATGGACCATTATATCCGGCTTTCTGGCATCTGTCTTTTGAACTGTCAGTAATGTGTGATCCCATATGATGTAGACTTCATCATTTTCTATAATGCTTTGTAGCTCATGCTTCCAGTGCTTTTCAGCTACTTCAAGTACCATAATGTTTGCATGATTCCCAATGCAACAGTCTTGTTACGTTATTATGCCTTTCAGTATACAGTCCTTCTGCCATTAGTATGTCACATCCAGCAACGAGGTGTGCAACTGTTTCTAATTCAGTTTTACAAAACCTACATTTGTCTGTTTCTCCCACATGTTCAATGGACTTTGTAAACTAGCATATACATAGCCCACTATTTTGGGCTGCCAGTATTAACCTTTCATCTCCTGGTTTGAATTTGCTTCTTCTTAACCATTCCTGTGCTTGTTACTGATCAACATGAGGTTCTTCTAGAAGTTTTCTATACCTGCAACTATATTCATGCATTTTCCCACGATTGCAGATCTATACATGTAATCAGTTTCAAAGAGGCCCATCCCTCCTTTGGAACGGGGAATATATTATCTTGGTATGAACTGACTTTTATAAATCATTTGGTGAGCATGAAACATCCTTCTTATTTTCCTGTCTAATCTATCCAACACATTTTGGGAACAGTCAATCACTCCAAACCTGTAAGTTAGGACAGGAAAAGCAAATTGGTTTATAGCTTGAATTTTGTTCCTAGATGTCAATGCTGTTTTCAGGATTTCTCTTTTAATATATACTTCTCTGATGTTCAAGCTGATAGCAAGGGTTTATGACTGAAAAAAGTCTGAGGATGACTACAAAGTTGGGAGTCTCATTACCTATACAACTGATACCCACATTCCTCATGAGGTCATAGATCATGCTAACACCTGATGTCAAGAATGGATTCAAGGTCAGTGCAAAAAATAGAGTATTGTGCTCTTTGGGAAAGAGGGACACTCTTTCTTAACCATTCCTGTGCTCGTTACTGATCAACATGAGGTTCTTCTAGAAGTTTTCTATACCTGCAACTATATTCATGCATTTTCCCACGATTGCAGATCTATACATGTAATCAATTTCAAAGAGGTCCATCCCTCCTGTGTCCCCACAGTATAAATGATACCACACTCAAAGTTAATATCATTAAGGCCAGATTTGGCCTACTTGCTGATGCCCACATACACCACTGCAAACTTGTAAATTACCTAAATTAGCTACTCATTACTGGAAGGTCCACTGCTCTTCTATGCACCTTACTATATAAAATACTTAATAAAGGCTTCTAACCCCCCCCCCCCGGAAAAAGATTCCAATCAGGGAAAAGTCCTACTCCCTAAGCAGTTCCCAGGAGAAATAAATATCACTCAGCCTCTACCCATTTTAAGCAGTCATTGTGAATGAGCCTTCTCACAAATAAGCCCTGAACTCTAGAAAAAACTACCAACTGAAACAAGGCATTGCAATACCATTACCAAGTTTAAGAAGCCCCTTTATGAGCATATCTTCAAGAACGTTGTTTGTACATGCTTTAGGAGTAATGGAGTAATGAATAAACTGTGTGAAAGGCTTAAAATTCTATTATACCATGCGAACATCGGAAAAGACGATAAACGTGCACGCTGATTGGCTAATCCAACCAGCGTACACATACTAAATCGTACAACAAACAAGTAAAGAAGTCCGGTCAGTTACGTATCCCGCTGCGCCGACATCAAGCAAAAATAAATGTATGGTAAACGTAAAAGCAAAAAACACCAACTACTCAACTAAAACACACAAAAATAAACATTACCCATATACTATTTCTCATTCCCTCACCTCGAACACAAACAAAATCAAAACTCATACAGTCGCAAATACAGCACACACACACACTACATAACCACCAGTTATAACCCAACAAAACCAAGCATTGTCATAAAACCATTCACTCACCTATATTCCCTACAATACATATACACACACAACTCCAAAATATACATATTAAAACACACCAGACATCCTCGAAAGTAAAAACACACACCATACCAAACGTCCACATCAGCATACATTTTCTAAAACCGCATACATCTTATAAAACCGCATACAACACCACCATCTAGTGACCAATTACTAAAAGTACATATTTAAAAAAAATAAATACAAATTAACACTACACCACATTTCAACATACCCATAACTAGTATAACATAACTACACCTTATAAACGTCTATACTGCTAAAACTATTTTATAACAAGCACCACCCACCCTTTTAATTACCTCCCTTCAAAAACCTGCATTAGCCCTGTTAAACACGAAAACTACAAACTCAGACAGGAAGAAACACCCAAACAAGAGACACCATAGATAGAAAATAATAAAAAAAATGGAACTAAACTTTGAAATAATAAGTGACAGTGAAATAGAAGAAAATTTAAAGAACATACCACAAACCTCAATGAAACCATCAACAAGCAAGAAAATTCTCCAACCACAAGAACAGGAATTACCGCAGCATAACAAGGCCCTTATAGAAGACAACAGTGTGACAAGCCATACTCCTGTGAGTCTAATTCATAGATTAGATTATAGATTAGTATTAAGCTAACTGCCCTTGAGAGCCATTTTAAGCCTAGCTAATTATCCCTTGTGAGACTCAAACCCTGCACCTTGTGTTTGTAAGGCAAACACCTTAACAATTAGGCCACCCTCCCAACCTTCAGAAAGGTAAAAAAACATTAAAAGCCTATTCTACTCATAAACATAAAAGACATGCAGAAAAAACTGTTAAAGAAATAGAAACACTAGAATTAGAAAAAGAAGAATTAAGTACAAGAAAACAAACACAGTGGGCTATAAATATATTTCAAAACTGGAAAAAACAAAAACACTACAACATAGACTTCCACACTATTACACCAGAAAAATTAAACAAAATACTTAGAGAATTCTATGCTACAGTACGAAACACAAAAGGACAAGAATACGTAATAAGTGCATTTGTATCCTTACGTGCAGGACTAAACAGATATATAAACAACCCACCATTCAATAGAAAGATTAACATCATAACAGATACAGCTCTAACAAATGCAAATAACGTATTTAAGTCAGTAATTAAAAATTACAGAAGACAAGGAAAAGATACAGCAGAACACCACCAGCCACTCACAATGCAAGAAATAACACAACTAAGAAACAGCCAAGTACTTTCCCCAAACACAGCAGACGGACTAGTAAGAAAAGTATGGTTTGATATACAGCTACACTTTGCAAGACGTGGGAATGAAGGAGTACGATACCTCACAGAAGACAGTTTTACAATAAACAAATATACAGATGGCACAGAATATGTAACAAAAAATTTCAACGAACATACAAAAAAACACAAAAAACATTATGATGTTACAAAACATTTGCTAAGAGGATTCATGTTCGAAAACCGCACAGACCCTTCATGTCCTGTAAAAAGTTTCAAAAAATACTTACAAAAAAGGCCACCTAATACAAAACAACTGTTCCTCCACCCAAAAAAATATCCACAACATGTACTTGACAAAATGGATACATGGTACACAACAAAACCAATGGGAAAAAACTATCTTGCAAACATGTTACCACAAATCTGCAAACAAGAAAACCTATCAAAGAGATACACAAACCACTCCTTAAGAGCAACAGCAGTAACATTACTCTCACAATCAGGGATGGAAGCAAGACAAATAATGACTGTCACAGGACATAAAAGTGAAGCATCACTATGATTGTATTATCAACCTTCAGTAGATGAATTTAAAACATGGGGAAAAATAATATCTGGAACACAAGAAACACCAAAAAATCCAATACATGAAGAGAATATCAATAACACAACAGACAACGGACCAAGAAAAAAAAAAATGAAAGTCCATAACACAGAACGTCCATACCTGGAAAATGAACCAGAAAAACCACAAGACAAACAACACATTATAAACTATGGAACAATAAACATCTACAATATAGAAACCCAACAAAATAAGTAAGTAAACTCTAAATTTATACTAAAACCATATATATATATATATATATATATATATATATATATATATATATATATATATATATATATAGATAGATAGAAACATACAATACAATATATAAACATAAAATTAACTATAAACACAATTTCTCATTACAGATACTACACTAAGAAGAACTCAAGCCAGCATATGAACATAGACAACCATCAAGACAGAACCAATACACAAATATAAAAGAAACTACAACAAGAAGACATACCAAAAGCTTTAAAACTATAAAGACATACCAAAAGCTTTACAACTATATCTACTAATATAATTATTTCCTAACATTTCCTGAAAAATTAAAAAATAACATGTATTTAAATTAAAACAGAAATAAACAATAAAAACAAACTGAAAGTGTGGACTATTTTATCTCACAAAAAGTGGAAGAATACAAAAAAAAGCTAACAAAAACACAAATAACAACAATACAAATATAATACAAAGCAAACTAACACCATGGTATAATAGCAATAACCCACTTCTGGGTGTGGGTAATGCTAAATTTACCCCACTGGCTTTGTTTGGTCCTCGGGCTTCGGGACCAAACCACACCAACCGTGGGTAAATTTAGCATTACCCACACCCAGGCATGGGTTATTGCCATTATATTCTATATCCAAAGCGTGCACGCTGATTGGCCAGCGTGCCCGTTGTAAATCGAGTTATACTAATGGAAAAGGTCCGTCGCCGGACTTTTTCCATTAGTATAACTGCTTTTTAAACACTGTCTGCTATGTTAAATGGGTTTAACATGGCGAGACAGCTTTAAAATAAGCAACGGAGATCTCCGTTGCTTATTTTAAAACTGTCTCGCTATGTTAAACCCATTTAACATAGCGAGGCAGTGTTTAAACAACGGAGAAAGCAAGATCTCCGTTGCTTTTTTTAGTGTCTCGCTATGTTAAATGAGTTTAACATAGCGAGACAGTTTTAAAATAAGCAACGGAGATGTCCGTTGCTTATTTTAAAACTGTCTCGCTATGTTAAACTCATTTAACATAGCGAGACACTAAAAAAAAGCAACGGAGATCTTGCTTTCTCCGTTGCTTTTGCCCACAGCTCTGATGTTCTGCGCAGGCGCGCAGTACATCAGAACTGCCGCGGATGCCAGACATCTGCGGAAGGGCAGTAAACAGGCATTATACTATGCCATTATTTAAGAAAAGTAAGTTTCTTTTCTTAAATAATGTCATGATAATAGCAATAACCACGCCTGGGTGTGGGTAATGCTAATTACCCACGGTTGGCTTTGTTTGGTCCGGGCCGCCTCGGGACCAAACCACGCCAACCGTGGGTAAATTTAGCATTACCCACACCCAGGCGTGGGTTATTGCTATATTATACCATGACCCCCCCCAAAACATGCACGCTGATTGGCCAGCGTGCCCGTTGTAAATCGAGTTATACTAATGGAAAAAGGTCCGGTCGCCCGGACTTTTTCCATTAGTATAACTCGTTTTAAACACTGTCTCGCTATGTTAAATGGGTTTAACATAGCGAGACAGCTTTAAAATAAGCAATGGAGATCTCCGCTGCTTATTTTAAAGCTGTCTCGCTATGTTAAACCCATTTAACATAGCGAGACAGTGTTTTAGCAACGGAGAAAGCAAGATCTCCGTTGCTTTTAGTGTTTTGCTATGTTAAATGAGTTTAACATAGCGAGACAGTTTTAAAATAAGCAACGGAGATGTCCGTTGCTTATTTTAAAGCTGTCTCGCTATGTTAAACTCATTTAACATAGCGAGACATAAAAGCAACGGAGATCTTGCTTTCTCCGTTGCTTTTGCTCACAACTCTGATGTACCGCGCAGGCGCAGTACATCAGAACTGCCGCGGATGCCAGACATCTGCGGAAGGGCAGTAAACAGGCATTATACTATGCCATTATTTAAGAAAAGTAATAGTTTCTTTTCTTAAATAATGTCATGGTATAATAGCAATAACCCACTTCTGGGTGTGGGCAATGCTAAATTTACCCACAGTTGGCTTTGTTTGGTCCCGAGGGTGAAGCCCTCGGGACCAAAGCACGCCAACCGTGGGTAAATTTAGCATTACCCACACCCAGGTGTGGGTTATTGCTATAATAATGCCTGTAGTCTCTCAACTGTTTCATTTGACATTTAACTCTTCCTACTTATGTGTTCTCTTCTTAGTTTCTAGGCCTATCTCTGTAATCTCTGTTTACTCATTTCCATTTGAGGTTTGTTCCCCACAAGGAAATTTAAGAGTGTCAAAGATGTCGTCTTCTGACAACATTTTGTTTTTATAACGGTAAATGATAGTTAATGTTCTACAAAACACACACACCTCTTATTGTCTACATGTTCCAACCTATTTTCCTTGCATTTTACCATTTTAGTTTTGCTGAGCATCCCGCTCTCCCTTCCCTAAAACAGTACCTCCCACAGCTGACATCATCCTTCTTTTTCCACCTCCTTCACTGTACCTACTTAAAATACACATTGTTTGACATTCCCTGGAGTGTTTTCATTCCCCTGTGAAGCAAACGCTATTTGATACAGTTCCGATCCAAATCTCTAGAATTCAGTAAAAAATGAAACCACATAGTTACAATACGCATCACTGAAATTACAAACTTTCTAAAAATGGAAAAGTACTTAAGACTCATCTTTATTAAAAGTTTTCACCTTCTATCAACACATTTTAGATTATCTTGAGTTTTTTATCATTGTATGCTCTGCTTCAATAATTCAGAAAAACAGATTCATTTGTAGGCGCTAGTGAGCACTTTGTATCGGAAGTAGTATACACTGTAATTTGAGCCATGTACGGAGTGGTAAAAATACAATAACGTATGTTATCTATTACTTAATTTGGGTTGACTGCTTAGATTGTGGAAACAACATGGAGCAGAAGTTAAATTAACCAACCAGATCCACTGTAAGTGCTGGGGAGCACTCAGTCCCCACACCCCATGTATATATGCCAAGTACTACTGAACCACAAACTAACTGGTGAAAAATACAATGCTTACACTCTTATTTGGAGTCTGCTACTTAGGTTTACATTAGAAACCAAACACGAGATGGTAAAAATACAAGATATGCTGACTTTCATCTTATCTGTTGCATATAAAGCATTTACCGCACACTCGCATGTTCGCAAACAGACGCTAGGCACTCGCGAGCACACCTCTACAAATACTGTGTATAAAACGGGAATGCAAGAGAGCAAACATGTTAGTAAAAATTTGTATTTTTCTTGAGGGGATATTCTTCTGTGTATGGAAATGGATTAGTCCGTTCAGGAACTGTGAGGAAATGCAACTTCCTGTTTAAATTTACATGAAACTGAAATACTTCAACATTATCTGGAAAATTAAGAATTTGGTATTAGCGCAGCTTATTGATGGCTGTTGCTGCCTATCTTTGCACCATCCATTGCTACTGTCTGTCATTGAAGTGTGTGGAAGATTGCAAAATGTGAAAAGAACTGAGGTAAGCAGATGGTGGAGAGGGTAGCTTTGATATTTCACAGCTCTTGGGTCTCTGATTTAGTTCTTGTCTTCCTTAGTATGGAGTCTACACATTTTCCACATATGTGTGGGTTTTATCCTTTCCTTTAGGTATATGTGTATAGTGTGTGTGTGTGTGTGTGTGTGTGTTAAAATGTCATTTTTTCACCTTGTGAACACACACAGATGTGACATCTACAGTAAACAAATAACATTTTTGGTAGCAGTAAAGAAAGAATAGCCAACAAGTAATTATCTTTCCGATGTAAGGAATAAAATGCATCATAGAATATCTAGACTCTCAAGCATACCTCTCAACTGTACAGATTTTTGTAAAATGTCCAGATTTTCACCTCAAATTTTTGTTCTACTTCTCATGGAATTGTGTTTTTTTTTTTGGCAAATCATTAGCAAATCATTGAGTACTGAAGTCAGAAAACAATGAGTTTCAGACTTCATACCCTTCAGAAAATTCATGCTGATGCAAAACATGTTATTCTATAACTTTCTACGTTTGTAAGAACATTGTTTTAAAAAGCTTCCCTTTTTTGGGGCCTTTGCCCCCCCCCCCCCCATTATTTATGTCTTTGTCCAGAGTTCCTGCTCTAAGAAGTTGAGAGGCATGACTCTCAGAGCTTATTGGCAGCCTCCATTACCTTGGTTGTGTAATTATATTTTAACATAGGCTTAAACAGGGAGCCATGTCTAGTACAAAAACAGTCTCTCTTCAAAGGTGTGCACTGAAGGTTGCTATAGCTTGCTTGTGACTGTAAACCATTTGGTTATTTTTCCGTTACATTGTCTCCCATTCATACCACAGACATTTTCAGAGAAGTTTGCTGTAGTTTGTCTAGAGGAAGTGTACTGTTTTAGTGGTCACAACTTGGAATACATTACTGTGAACATTATTCTTGGTTCACTTTTCTCACTTTCAAACATCAAAATTGTATATAGGTGGCTATTGTTTGTGAGTAGAGTATGAAGGGATGCTATGTCTATATGCTTGACAACAGTAAACTGATATATTTTGCTGTTGCTATCTGCTCTTTCACTTTTGCCCTAATTTGATACCAACAGGATACACAGAAGGTGATTTTTTGGAATGGGATGGAAAAGCCTGCTGTTTATATATAAATACAGAGGCAAGTTCCCATTTATCCCATGCAAATTAACTCCAAGCTCACACAATCCCCTGGTAAGGGGCATACTCCCCTACCCTGAGACATTTGCCTGAAAAGACTTGTCTACTTACTTTTGTGCAGCAGCAATACAGTGTTGTTACTAGAAGTTCAGTCTTTCAGGTTTCTATATACTTACAACTCAATGATGTCAGCAGTCAATGTTGTGGTTTCACTCAGTGTTATGGTGTATTGATATTCTCAAAGGGGACTCATGTATATGCTGTATATGATGTTGTTTATTTCAATCTAGCACCAGTGGGGTACACAGAAGATGACTGCCTTTCCTTTTTGAGGGACTGACACTATTTCCAGATATGATTTACGTATCCTCACAACCAATTTATTTGAAATTACTGTTTTTGTCAACTGTGTGAGACTGCACAATTATGCCCTTTCCCTGGTATTGTGTAGTCTTGGATTTAGTATATGTTATTTGTAGGGGGTCTGGGGATGCAGGTGGGCTTGCTCACCTGCCAAAAAAATGAAGCTATATAATCACCATAATGTTCCATCTGTGTTGTCCAGTTTCATTCTTACTCAACAAGTGGGTTTAAATCCGACCCTAAGATCAGACTTGGCCACTTTCTACAGCTTGTGGATACTGAAAACTCTCAAGCTCCTCCCTTACCCATAATCCCATAGTCCTCCTCCATACCTCAAATCTTGTTTGTTGACCTTTTTGCTAATTAGAAACTATGGAACAACAATTATATGAGAAACCAATATCAAGGGCAGGAACATCAGTTCCCTTAGCATCTTCTCATTCTTCTAGATGTCACAAATAAAATGGTAGGGGGTTGAAGGGAGGGGAGTTGAGGAAGAATGAAAATGGACAACACATATGGAATGTTATGGTGAGTATGTAACTTATTCATCTGTTGTTGTACATTTTCATTCGTTCCTCAACAAGTGGGATAGAGTCCCCAGCTAACTGAATCCCAAGTGGACTCTAAGGAAGGCTATTCCTGAGCACTGTTGAACCAAAGGCTGCTCTTCACCTACAGATCAGGTCCAATTTGTAATAAGTAATAAAGGTATGAGGATTAGCCCAAGTTGCAGCAGCACAAGTATTGTCCATGGAAGATTTGTATAAAAATACTGATGAAGTCGCCATGGACCTAGTTGAATGAGTTCTCAAAGGTTTTGGCAAAAATAACCCTAATTTGTTGTAGACAAAGGAAATGCAATCAGTTAGCCACTTGGCTAGAGTTACTTTGGTAACTATCTTGCCCAGTTTTGATTTTGAAAATGAGACAAATAACTGGTCTGATTTCTTGAACTGTTTCCATTCTATGCAAACAGAAACAAACAGTCTGTGGACATCCAATAAGTATAACATGCATCCTCCTTTGTTCGAGAAATTTGGAAAGAAAACTGGAAGATTGATTGATTGTTGCTGAATTCTGACACCACTCATGAGGCAACCTTTTTGCTATCACATTGGATTTCCCTAGAATGTGCGTTGCTATCAGAAATCGATTGGATGAGATCATCCACTACCACATTTAAGAGCTTCTCAACACAAGGGGTTACATCTGGTTCCTCCTTGTTTGTTGATGTACCAGACCACTGATATACAGCCCATCTGAACCACAACAGTCCCTGAAGGGAGAGAGTCTTATAAGGCCTGCATTGCTAAGAGAACTACTCTTATTTCTGGGACATTGATATGTGTGTGTTGGCCCCTTTGTGGGACCACATACCTTGGACCATCTTTCCCAAGAACTGCGTCCATAGTTACTATGGCCTTGGGCCGAGCAAGGATGAAGGGATGACCTTGTAAAATCTAATCTGCATGAATCCACCACAAGAGATAATTTCTGCATGCCTGAGTTATTCTGATCTGGGTGGACAAAGGCTGCTGTAGAATAGACCATTGAGTCACTAGGGTCCATTGAAGAATTCTCATATATCTTGCTAACAGAACCAAAACTATCACAGTAGACATTGACTCTAAAGCTTGGAGAATTAATTGAGCTGAGAGTGAATAATTTTGAATTTTCCTTTTGACTTGAAATCAAATAGTCTGCACCCTTGGTAAGGGAAGGGAGGCTGTCACTAATTCTGTACTGAACCAATCTCCTATGAACTCTAATACTTGAGAAGGTTCTAGCTGGGATTTCTTGTAATTGGTGGTAATTCCCGGGTAGGAGCACAGCTGGAGTACATAATGTTGTGCTTTTATTAGTAGATGCCTGGTCAGAGCAGTTATGAGCCAGTTGTCCAAGTAAGGAAACACCCAGAATCCCTGCAGTCTCAAATGGGCTTCTACTACTTTCATGCATTTGGTGAACACCCTGGGGGCTGTGCTGAGGCCAAAGGGCAGAGCTCTGAACTGGTAATGACTGGCTCCCAGACAGAAGTGTAGGCATCTTCTAGACCATTTGTTCAGCTTTATGTGATAGTATGCATCCTGAAGATGTATTGAGCACATCCAGTCATCCTGGTGCAGGAAAAACAAAAAAGGACTGTGCCATGACCATCCATAACTTCGTGTACTGAATTGATTTGGTTAGAAAACTGAGACATAAAATTGGTCTCCAGTCGCCTGTTTTCTTTGGCACTAAAAAGAATCTTGAGTAGGTTCCAGATTCCCTCTGCTCTGGGGGGATCTCTTGGATAGCACATTTTTCTAGCAGCTTTTTTATTTCTTGTGCTGCTTCTTTCCTCTGACTGGGTGGAACATTGGGAATTTTGTTTATTGTTAAGGGGGAAGGGAAAATGATATTGTAAACTCTGCACCCATGTATCTTTTGTAATCTCTAGACAGGCTCTCTGGTGCAGGGACAGACAACCTCTGACTGCCTCCAGAGGTGGACAATTGGACCTCCATTCAGGAGCACTGGCAGGATCTGTCAGAGAATGTGTCCCTAGATCCTTGGTTCTGCAGGAATCCTCTGCCATGCAGGTGGTGCCTTCCATTAGAGTTCCCCCCTCCACTCCTGGGGAACTATCTTCACGTGGTTCATGGAAGGGACCCTGGGACTTTCTGAACCACATTTTTTAGACTACCTCACTTATTCCTAGAGAAGGTTCTTTGAGGGGTCGTAAAATGTACACCAACTGCAGACAGGGTCTTACCATCCTGCTAACACCTGGATACTGTGAGGACAAACAAAGAAGTTCTGTCAATGAGAGCATTGACGAAGGAGGATTTGAAGGGTTTTGCGAAATCACACAGGCATATCCAGGCATGTCTCCTAATGGAAATGCCTGAACCCGCCACCCTTGAGGTACCTTCAGCTGCATGTGAAATGAGTCTCGTGGACAAATGTGAAATGCACTATAAGGGATCAACTGTTCGGCAATAACGGTCTCTGCCTTAGGAGCAATGGTCCTGGAGAGGGATTTAGAGAGTTTGCCATGTTTCAATGCAACCTGATACCCACACATGGCCACACCAAGCACTTCAACGCTTATCACAAAAGCAGTAATGCCAGTGTTTTTTTATGTACATTCTTACTATTACTGCCTTACTGCAGTCTAAAGGACCATAGCTATAGAAATTATTGCTCTAAAATGTTAAACTGAACTGATCACTTAGTTGGTGCAAGAATCAGGGACCAAGTGATGGTAATGTCTGAAAACCAGGAACATTTCATTTAAGTTTTAGTATAATTACTTACAAAAGCTAATAGGACAGCAAGGTTTGCATCAACTTGCATTGTGTCAAGAACCCCAAAGCTCTCAGCGTCTGACGTTCACCTGGAAATCAAACATTTGAGAGGGGCAGACTGAAAATATGAGACAATTCAGGAACAGTTGAAACTTGAGGCATGTATAACAGATGATGCTGCAGTGCATTACTCGCTTCATAAATGAATGCTGGCGTTACTGCTTTTGCACTCGCTGCTGAAGTGCTTGGTGTAGTGTTGTCCCCTCATGAAGCTGTTATGTAATCCTTTCCACTTCTGACAACAAGACCCCCCCCCTTGTAATTTCAAACCCCAGAAGACATGAAACATGCTCCCCCTAAATATTTTGTTCACTGGGTGCAGTTCAGACATATTTACAGAGAGACCTGGATGACGTAACTACTTTTCTGGGACATATACAAACTTATTTTATTTTATTATTAACTCTAATTGTGTTAAAACTGAATGGAAAAATAAGTTTTGCATAATCATGCAATTTATGAACATGTCAAAATGTACAAAACTGTAATGGCTGGAATGCTAATGTACTCAGTTTGGCAATTTAACTGCAACAAACTAATTTTTGGATTACTACCAAGCAACTTAGACTTCAGAATGAGAATAATTTTTTTTTCTGTAACTAGTTTCAAAAGGCCGTAAGTGAACCATTGGAGTGACATTGGGTATAAGCCATTTTCCGGCATAGGTTGTTTGTGAGGCTTGTGTTGATGGTAAATGTAGCTAAAGCCATATGCATAACAAATTTTATATAACTTTATTTTTTGATTAATGGTTTATCCATCTGGGTTGTGGCCAGTTTACAGTGGAGGCTGAGGGGTAGAAACTCCAAAAACAAAACATATAAGGTCATAGGTATTTATTATGTTACTGATCTGTGAGGATCTTTAGAAACCTAGCCATATATTCCAATAAAATGTTTAGCCCTTACATTTTATATGCAAACAATTTTAGAGGTTCATAGGCATATACTAGGCTAATGACCACTTTATAAGCCTAGCCATGAAACTGAAACATTTCATAGGTTCATAGGTTCATAGGTTCATACTAGGCTATCTGCCCTAGGGCATTTATAAGCCTAGCCAGAGTATGTTTGGCTTTCGCCACCCATTTTAAATTAATTTTGCTATGCCCTTTTTCGAGGTTAGTATACTGTGCCTCTGTCTAACAGTGACACAGAAGTGATACCCGGGGTAAACCTACGATCTCCCATCCACTCATCAAGATTCCTCTTGAAAAGAGTCAATGAGGGACTCTGCCTAACCTGGACTGGGATTTTATTCCAGAGTGAAGGGAGCCTCTGGGTTATGAATCTGTCCCTCCAGCATGTCCTATTTATTTCAGTGCTGAGGTTCAAGTCTCGAGCGTGTAGCTCGATGGGATTTGGAATTTTTGAGGTGCAGCATGTCCCTTAATTCCGGGTTGGACATGGCCTTATATGTCAGGCACAGGTCACCTCTGAGCAGGCGGTATGCCACTGAGTAGAGCTGGAGTTTCTTTAACCGGGCAGCATATGGCATCTGTTTGAGCCCTTTGATCCTCTTGGTGAGGTACTTTTGGGGTGTTTCCAGTTGCTGCAGGTGTTTGGTAAGGTACATCCCAAAAGGGGCATTGTACTCAATTATGGGCCTGATGAGGGATGAGTAAAGAGGCACGATGACCTCCCCTAATCTGGATGTGAATCCCTTCATGATTAGGTGGGCTATATAAAATGTTTTTCTAACCACTTTGGCCACGTGGTTGTCAAATGAGAGATTGCTATCAACTTGGGTCCCCAGGTCCCTAATTACTTCTTCTGTACTTAATGGATTACCACCTATGTGGTAATTTGTGGCACTTTGTTTTTGCCAAAGGGATGACTATACACTTTTTGGCGTTTAGCTTGAGGCCATGGCTCTGGCACCAGTTGTCTGTTTCTATGAGGCCCTTTTGGAGGATGCTTGTGTCGGCTGGAGAGTCGATTATGGCGCCCAGTTTGCAGTCATCTGCGAACTTGGTCAGCCACAGTCCTTCTGTGTTGGCCTGTACCTCCGAGAAATATATACCAAACAAGAGAGGTCCCAGGACTGAGCCTTGTGGGACGCCACTTGTAACTGGTTTGGAGTCTGACATGGCTCCAGCAATTCTAACCATGTGGGTTCTGTCCTTGAGCCAGTTTGCAACCCATCTAGTGACATAGGGGTTTATATTTAAGCTGGTGAGCTTATCTATAATGCCCGAGTGGGGTATTGTATCGAAGGCTTTTGCGAGGTCCAGATAGGCTGTGTGGACCACCTTCCCTTCGTCAATGGCCTTGGTGACTGTTTCAAAGAAGTCAACCAGGTTTAAGAGGCAGGATCTGCCCTTAACAAAGCCAAACTGGGTAGGATCCAGTGTCTGTAGGTCCCCAATATCTTTATTTATGAGGTCCATGATGATCCTTTCCATAGCTTTGCAGACCAAGCTAGTCAGGCTTATGGGGCGATAGTTTCCAGGGTCCGTTGAGGCACCTCCTTTGTGGAGAGGGATCACTGTTGCTGTACGCCACTCTTTGGGTACATATCCTGTAGTAAGGCTGAGATTGAACAGAAGTTTTATGTTTGGGTTTAGCTCTTCTTGGAGTTCATGTAGGATGCAGCCTGGGACACCGTCTGGTCCCATTGATGCTGTGTTTTTTGCTTTGGAGAGGGCGGCTCCCACCTGAGCATCTGAGATGTCAGGGGGGCAGCACTCTGCTGGGATAGATATTTGCCCTTTTGGTGGGGAGGGTGGGGAGAAGTTTGCGCTGAACCTGTCAGCTAGGATGTTGGCAATGTCTGTGGGATCAGTGTATTTTTTGTCATTTTGGACTAATTCTGAGCATATCTGGGAATTCCCACCCAGGTTCCTAACATAACTAAAGAAAGCCTTGTGATTATCCTTAGTGTCCTGTGCAATTTTTCTCTCGAAGCTGGCCTTTGACGATTTTATGAGTGCCCTTAGTTTTTTTGCTAATACTGATCAGAGATGCCTTCCCTTTTTGGGATTTTGCTCTATCATGTAGTAGCTTCCTCCTTCTATTGTATAGTTTGTTTATGGGTGGGGTCCACCAGGCAGGTCGTCTGCCTTTGGAGGATTGGGTCTTGGTTTTATTTGGGATTGCATGATCCATGCAGTCCTGAAGGTGTTCATAGAATGCATTTATAAAGGATTCTGCGGTCTGGGCGTATTTTCCACAGGCCGGGGCTTTGAAGGATTCCACCTCGGTTTTGAGGAGTGTGAAATTTGCTTTAGAGAAGTTTTCACTGTGGTTTTCTGGGCAGGGGTGGGGTCAGGATGTGAATATCCAGTGAGATCAGTTTATGGTCTGATCTTACCAGTGAGGGATACACTTCTGGTCTGGAGCATAGAGTCCCCATGTTGGTGATGATCAGGTCCAGTATGTTTTCCCCTCTTGTGGGAGTGGTAACAAGTTGTTCCATAGCATTTGAGTTTATGAATTCTAGGAACCTTTGGGCAAGGGTGTTGGAGCTAGAGTAATGCTCCCAATCTATGTTTGGGTAGTTGAAGTCGCCCAATATAATGGTGTTCGGAGAGACCTTCATATTTTCCAGTGTTCTCAGGAAGGCCGAGTGGGGTTCCTGGGTTTGGGAGGGTGGTCTGTAGCAGGCTATAAACTGGAAGGCAGTTTTACCCACTGTTAGTTGCACATGGATAGTCTCTGATGCTTCGTGCTTTGCCACCAACCTGGAGGTGTGGGTATCTTTGATGAATATCGATACTCCCCTCCTTTGTGGTCCGTCCAAGTTTTGGGGCGAAAAGCATGGTATGAGGTATAACCTGGTAGTGCTGGGGTGCTCTCGGGACCCCTGAACCAGGTTTCTGTTACTGCACAGATATCGATGTTCTCCATGCTAAGGAGAGTTTTGAGTGCGTGCATCTTGAGGTTTAGACTTCTGGCGTTGAGTAGCATTACTCTTAGTTTCTTATCCCTTGTGATACCTATGGAGGTGGGTTTGTCTTTTGAGCCTTGCCTAAAAAAGGCACTATGGGGGTAGCAAGAGCCTTTGCCAATATCGGAAAGCCCAGGGGTGACAGGTGCAAGCCGTCCCTAGCAAAGCATCGTGGCTTGTCGTGCATATCATCCCAAGCTGATGGGCATTGGATCCCCTTTGAATGACACCAATACTTAAGCCAATTGTTGAAATTGATCATCTTGTCTTCATACTGTGGCATCATTCTTGGTGAGGGTAAGATGCTACTCAAGGTCAGGGTCATACCAGCCTGGGCTACATGCTCAGAGAGCTCCTCTATGTCTCTTTTCATGTAGTCCAGGGAGGTACGTCTCAGGTCATTCACACCAGCATGGACAATGACTGAGTCATATTTGTACTTGCCCTGGAGTGACCTGAGTGCTTGTGTTATGTGGCGGATCCTAGCGCCAGACAGGCTGCTCACCGTGACCTTCTCCTTGTTCAGCCTGGTGAACGGGACGTCAGTGTGCCTGACGATAGAGTCACCTATTACAAGTGTATCAGGTGTGTTGTTTAGCCTTAAGGGCTGTGACTGTTCGCACACTGGCTTTGTGAGATATGTGTTGCACGTGTTTTTTTTTGGGGTAGCGGTTGCTTGGGTGTCTGCTTTGGAGGTCTCTGCTGCTTAGGCAGATCTTTATTTAGAGCCTCCAAGTATGTTTTTGTGTGATTATGTGTTTGGTTTGCTGTCGTGGTAGGTCTATGTGAGACTG
Organism: Protopterus annectens; assembly: GCF_019279795.1. Classification (NCBI taxonomy): domain Eukaryota; kingdom Metazoa; phylum Chordata; order Ceratodontiformes; family Protopteridae; genus Protopterus; species Protopterus annectens. The sequence goes on from NC_056746.1 coordinate 763,416,035, forward strand.
GAATTGTAGTGAGTGTGGTTTCCTTCTCCTCCTGACTGGTTTTGCCAGTACTGAGTTGAGAGAGCTTAGCCTCCAGCTTGGCTATATGGTTGCATCTCTCACATGTGTTGGAATTTGTTGGGAGAGGTCTATTTAGAGGTCTATTGATTTAGATTTAGAGGTCTATTGCAGTGGAAGTGCATCATTTAAATGAATATGTTTCCTCTCATGACAACTTCTGTTTCTACAACTGTCTTCCTAGGTGGCTGATATTTATGGTTCCACAGAGTTTCACTGAAATTATTTTTTCATAGCTGTTCCAAGTCGGTTACATGCCCATAAGTAGAGCACTTAAAACTGCATGCTTAGCTTTATCATTATTTTCTGTGGATATCAATCTTCACTGAAAATTCACAGTTTCTTAAAATTTGTTACATTAAAAGGTTGACTAAATATATAAAATAGTTGCATAATCCTAACTTTGTGGTAACAGAAGCCTGAGTCAATTGATTTGCATGTTAATTATACTAAAATTGCTGAAATCATTCTTGGCTGTGTACTTTTGATCTTGGCAAACTGGATTAAACAATGGGTGCCAGCAGAGGTAAAAACGTCTGTATTCAACTCGATGAAGCACTAACTACATTGTTTTCTGGTTTGACAGTGATTTTCATTTCATTGAATGTGAGATTTAAATGTTGAACTGTTTAAGATGTCTTAGTCATTTCAATGTATGTATGTATTTGAATGTGTTAACTAGTGAAATCTATCCATGAATTCATCACATAGTAGTAAATTTAGGCATTGTCTAGGTGCAGCCTGTGGAGAGACAAGGCTTGGCTTAATTGTTTGGGGATGGGTATGCAGTTATATGAAATGATAACGCGCATCACTTTCTACAGAACTTCTGTCAGCTGTGGAACTAAGTCATAATAGAAGGTTGAAAGAGGTTAGTACAGCCTTTTTTTTTATATTAATTAATATTAAGAGTTTTACTATTTGTGGCTGGTGACAGTGTAAGTATACATGACTGTCATGGTTTGCTATAGGTCACTTGAATTTTGTAGTAACTTTTATTGATAATGGTTGTACTCTGTATGTAGATTTTGTGTAAGTCATTTGGAGAAGCAGTCAGCTTTGTAGAAGATGCCTGCTAGAAGAATTAGTGGGACTTGTTTAGACTACACACTTGCACAGTACAGGTAAGTGAACATTTTTATGTTTTGGTAGATCGTTATTTAAACAGTGAATAATGGATGGCATCTTGTGTTACTGGAGAATTTTAAGTAGAACGTATGTATTTGGTATACTTTTCATTTCCATGTTGTATGGTTTGCATAGTGTAAAACTTTGTATTGTAGGTTTAATTCTTTTTACTGGTTTCTAGTTTTATTGCTCTCTGTGTGCACAGTTATTTAGATGTGTGCAAGTGGAGGAGTGTTATTTACTATGGTAACTTGACTATTTTTTTTCACTGATTGCTTGGTAGTCTGGTTTTGCAGGGGATGTACCATATTCTTTGTGCTTTGCTCTGCAGGATTTTAGCGCAACTTGAGAGTTTTATTGGGTCATTTTTCACAATATATATTGTGTTTTCCTTTTGTGGATAGTGAAAATAAGTTTAGAATTAGTTTTGCTGAGAGGTTGTAAAACCTGAGTTCTGACTTCACCTTCCAGTGCTGTATATAGTGGTGATTATGGCTATGTTGTATTGCTTAGATACTGGGTAGGTTTTCTTGCCATCTCAGTTGAAGCAACAGTCCGCTTCACACAAAATCATGGCTCCAGTAATACATTGTGTACATACGTACAAGCCTACTGAAGGATGCTACGGGTTAGTGTACATTTTTATGTTTTGAGAGCTTACTGAAATTCTCTCTTGTTATTTATGTTAACTCTTGAATTCTGGGGTATATTTTGTAGGAAGAATAAATAAGTATGAATGATGTATTCAGTGTATTTCTGCGCCATGATTAGTGTAGAAGTAATAGGCTCATGGTTTATAATAGACTAATGACCACCAGGGACTTTACAAGCCTAGCCGTGGAACCCAGCTTTGTCTTGGCCTCAAGCTCCTTGGATACCTATATGGTGGGGTATTTTAGCAAAGAGGTAACTGAGCTTTGTGAGGGGGGATATGTTAGTTGGGGATTATTACAAATAGGGAATATATTCTAAATTATATTTTTTAAACTGTGTTGTATGTAGAGTGTATAAATGGCTTTGTGTTAGAAAAATTGCCAAAGAGACTTCCATTAAAAAGCAGTACTTTTATTATATGATGTATTAAAGGGGGGGGCAAAATCTGTTAATCATATGAACTGTCAGGGTAATACACAGACACATTACATATAATACCCTGGGCATCATAGGCAACCTATCACTACAGAGTGTGAAAACCTTTCTTGTTAATATATTTCAGGCCATCTGCATCTGATTGATCCTTGATAGCAACATGTGTGGAATCTATACTTCCTGTGACCTCAGAAAAATGGTTAGTGTCATAAAATCGCCTGCACTCCACTTGTTCTTTCTTCCCTGCTGTTCTCAGCAACCATATATGCTCTTCGACATAATTTGTATATGTCTGTGCCGTAGGGCATGTATATGCTGCCCCTGTCCATAAGGGCCACAGGTGATAAGCCAGGGTGAATTTGCGATTTCCCATCCATTGGTCCAAATCACATTTGAATAGGCTTATGGAAAAGCTTTGTTTCACATGAATGGAGAGTCTGTTCCAGAGAAGGGGTAATCTCATGAGACACACACCTATCCCTGTTTTGTTTATGTCATAGACGAGGTTTAGATCCTTAGATCAAGTAATTCTAGTGCTGTTTGTTTAGGTAATGTATAGCAGATTAACAGACCTGGATCAAAGAATGCCTTGTAGGTTAGACATAGATCATCCCTCAGTAATCGGTAATAGACCAAATAAGGGGAAAGGGCTTTGAGGCAGTCCACATAGGACATATTATTTACATCCTGTATTCTTTTAGTGAGTAAGATTTGTGGCTGCTCCATCCATTGCAAATGCCTGGTCAGGACAGTTCATACCTCTCAACTGTACAGCTTTATGCAGAATGTTCAGATTTTTGCCTCAAATATTTGGTCTGTTCCTCATAAAACCTGTGATTTTCTGGCAATTCACAGAGGACTGAAGTCACTAAATAATATATATTTCAGTTTCATAGGTTCATAGGTGTGTACTAGGCTAATGGCCCTGGGGGCCTTTACAAGCCTAGCCCATAGGATTACCCTGGCATCATGCCACCCGATCTTAGTTCCCAGTGACTCAGTCGAGTAAACCCTGGGGTGAATTTTCTATTTCCCATCCACTCATCAAGATTACTCTTGAAGAGTGCCAGTGAGGTTCTCTGCTTGACATGTATTGGAAGCCTATTCCATAGCATGGGCAGTTTCTGGGTTATGAACCTGTCCCTCCACCATGTTCTGTTGATTGTGGTAATGAGGTTGAAGTCTCTGGAGCATGTGCTGCGACGGGGTTGAGATTTCTTTGGATGTAGCATTTCTAACAGAGCTGGGTCAGACGTGGCTTTGTAAGTCAAGCAGAGATCGCCTCTAAGTAGGCAATATGAGACAGAGAATAGTTGGAGTTTTTTAATCTGTCCATATAGGACACATATTTAAGGCCTAGGATCCTCTTTGTGAGGTACTTTTGTGGCCCCTCCAGTTGTTGCAGGTGTTTAGTGAGGTACATGCTAAATGGGGCACTGTACTCGATGACTGGCCTAATTTTTTATTTTTTATTTATTTATTTTACATTTGTTGACCGGGCTAGTCTAGCTGGACATATATCCATTTTCAGTAGCGGCCCGGGGAGAAAAGCTCCAATTACATGAAGTAAGAAAACATTTCAGCAAAAAACAAAGCAAACTACAAAAAATACAATGGTAGGCTTGTGTCAGAATTGAACAAAAAAAAAACAAGTAGCAAACACAAGGCAAGTTAGCCAAAAACAGCTGGTTAACAATACAAATGTCAGGAATGCAGCATACTAAAGTTAGAATAATAAAAACTTATAAGAAAATCACAAGATGGTCAAACATGCAGAAGGAAAATAAAACAAATTGTTTAAAAAGTAATATAAAAGAAGTAGCTGGCATCAATTAGTTATATTATTTAGAGGGACAGTTAGGGGATAGTGAGGGAAGGTAGGAGTAAGGGAGAAGTAATTTCAGTCGGGTTTAGTACAAGGACATAGCCACTGAGTTTTAAGATATTCTTTGATGTGTTTTTTGAATAGGGGTGTGGAGTCTAGGTTAGTTATTTCTTGAGGGAGTTGATTCCAGATTTTCCCAACAGAGTTTGTAAATAATGAGTCACCAGCTTTATTGTATGATTTAGTAGAGGCTACTAGAAGTTTATTAGCAGAGCGTAGAGTAGCTAGGTTCTTATAAGGTGAGATAAGTTTTGTAAGGCTTGGGGTAGCTTCTGGGTAGTGAAGAGACTTATGAACGATAAGTAGTTGCTGATAGAGTAAGTGGTTATTTAGTTCTAACCAATCGAGTTGCATGAGGTTGAGACAATGGTGAGTTCTAAAGGGAGTAGCAGAAATGAATCTAGATATACTATTATAACAGGTAGAGAGTTTGGTCAAGTTATTCTTTGATAAGTTAGAGTATATATAGCAGTGGCATAGAAAAGGGTAGAGATCAGGTGGGTCTGGGCAATGGTCTTTCTAGCTGCTGGGGTAAGAAAGGGTTTAATTCGGTAGGGAGTACCTATTTTTTTGTTAACTGATTTAATGGTGTTGTTAATATGGTCATCAAAATTAAGACAGTTATCAATAGTTACACCTAGTAGGCGAGTGGTCATGTCTGGGTTAATACAGGTAGCATTATTAGAGGAGATGGTAAAGAAAGGTGTGGAAAATTTGTGAGTCAGAGTGAAGAGAAGAAGATTTGTTTTTTTGGCATTAAGAAGAAGGGAGTGTTCCATAAACCATTTTTCTACATCGTGGAAGACTGTTTGGGTGAGGGACTGGAGGGAGGACACATTATTAGCAGAACAGATTAAAGATGAGTCATCAGCATACTGAATGCAGATGGCTTGGGGTATATTCACGTGTAGGTCATTTATAAATAAAGAAAAAAGAAGGGGACCTAAAATAGAGCCTTGAGGAACTCCAATGTTTACTGGTAGTAAGGAAGAAAGGTTGTTTTCCCATAGCACTGCTTGTTGCCTGTTTTGGAGATAGCTCCGAAACCATTGAAGTGCTTGTGAGCCAAGAGAGTATTGATTTAGTTTATCAAGAAGTATGTTATGGTTAACCATGTCAAAAGCTTTTGACAAGTCTAGAAATAGAGCAGAGGAAAAAAGATTATTGTTTTTGTTGTTATTTGTGGTGTCTGTGAAAGAGAGGAGGGCAGTTGTAGTTCTGTGGGAAGGTCTGAAACCATGTTGACAATTGGCTAGTAATCTGTTTTGTAGAAGATAGTTGAGAAATTGTTTGTGTATGCATCTTTCCATAATCTTTGCTAATGGGGAGAGTAAGGCAATAGGTCGAAAGTTTGAGAACTCAGTAGAGGAGCCACCTTTATGTAGAGGAAATATATGATAATGAGGGAAGAATAGAGGGAGATGATGACCTCTTTCTTCCTGGATGCAAAACCTTTAGTAATGAGATGTGCCACATAGAAGGACTTTCTGACCACAGTGGCAATGTGGTGGTCAAAAGAGAGGTTGCTGTCAACCTGTGTTCCCAGATCTCTTATAACGCCTTCTGTGTTCAGTGGACTACCATTGATGTGGTAATTCATGGGAACTGGGTTTTTCCCAAAGGGAATGACAGCACATTTTTTGGCATTGAGCTTAAGGCAATGGTTCTGACAACAGTCGCTGGTGTCAGTGAGGCCTTTCTGTAGGATGTCAGCATCACTTGGGGAGTTAATAATAGCTCCCAACTTGCAATTGTCTGTGAACTTTGTCAGCCAGAGTCCCTTCATGTTGGCCTGGACTTCTCAGAAGTAGATAACAAACAGGAGAGGACCTAGGACCAATCCCTGTGGGACTCCACTCGTGACTGGTCGGCAGTCTGACTTGGAGTCAGCTACTTTCACACTGTGGGTTCTACCTGTGAGCCAGTTTGCAACCCACCTAGTGATATAGTGGTTGATGCCTAGCTTAGTGAGCTTTTCTATGATTCCTGAGTGGGGAATGGCATCAAATGCCTTGGCCAAATCAAGGTAGGCTGTATAAACCACCTTGCCTTCATCCACAGCTCTGGTGACTGACTCAAAGAAGTTGAGCAGGCATGCTCTAGCCTTCACAAAACCAAACTGTGTGGGATCCACAGTTTGGAGATTCCCTATATCCTTGCTTATTAGGTCCATAATGATGTGTTCCATAGCTTTGCATATCAGACTTGGCAAGCTAGTTATATAGGATAGTTCCCAGGATCTGTAGTCGCTCCTCCTTTGTGGACAGGGATGACTGTAGCAGTGTTCCATTTGGTAGGGACACAGACTGAGGTGAGGCTGTGACTGAACAGAACACACAGGTGAGGTGCCAGTTCACTCTGTGGTTCATGTAGAACACAGCCAGGGATATTGTCAGGTCCCATAGAAGCTATATTCTTGCCCTTGAACAGTGCTGTTTCAACCTGTGCAGCAGCAATACTGGGTGCCTGGCAATCTATTGGTATTGTGTCTGGTCCCTTGGGGGGAAGGGGTAAAGTTGGCACTGAATCTGTCGGCCAGTATATTGGCAATATCTGTTGGCTTGGTATGGGAGGTACCATTGTGCAGTAGCTCAGAGAAAATCTAGGTATTGCTGTGGAGATTCATTACATAACTATAGAAGGCCTTGTGGTTTTCTTTACTATCTGCTGCAATTCTGTTTTCATAGCTAGCTTTAGAGGATTTGATGAGGGATCTCAACTTTTTGTTGAGGCTGATAAGGGAGTTTTTCCAGTCTTGGGACTTCACCTTATTCTGCATCAGTTTCCTCCTTCTGTTGTAGAGTTTGTTTATGGCAGGGGACCACCAGATTGGCTTCCTTTTGTTTGGAGGAGAGCATCTTGGTTCTGTTGGGTATGGCGAGATCCATGCATTTATGTACGTGTTCGTACAGTGCATTGGTGTATGATTTGGCAGTCATGCAAATTATCTCCATTTGCATGGTTGCTGTGAAGTTAGCCACCAATGTTTTTAGGACCCCAAAGTTAGCTCTGGAGAAGTTTTTCATGGTGGTTACCTTTGCAGGGGGGGTGGGGGGGGTGGCAGGGATGTGGATTTCCAAGGTGATTAGTTTGTGGTCAGATCTAACCAGGGAGGAGTTGACTATTGGTGTAGAGCAACGGTCGCCCATGTTAGTAATGACCAGGTCAAGGATGTTGCTACCTCTAGTGGGGATAAGAATGAGCTGGTTCAGAGCATTGGAATTAATAAATTCCAGAAAATGTTGGGCAAGTGTATTGGTACACGAGTAGTTTTCCCAGTTAATGGAGGAGTAGTTGAAGTTGCCCAGTATGAGAGTGTTAGGTTGGACCCTAATATTCTCCAGGTGCTTAGAAACGTAGAGTGTGAGTCTTGGGACATGGTTGGTGACCTATAGCAGGCTACGACCTGAATCTCTGTCTTACCCAATGTTAGCTGCACCCGAAGTATCTCATATGAATTATGTTGGGCTACTAGCATGCCGGTGTGCGCATCCTTTATTAATATGGAAACATCACCGCCTTTGGAGCTTCGGTCAAGTGCTGGGGACGAAAGGTGTAAAATGAGTTAAAGCCTGGTAGTGCAGGGGTTCTTTCCTGCTTCCTTGAACCAGGCCTCTGTTACAGCACAAATTTCAATGTTCTCCATTTTAAGGAGTGGTTCGAGCAAGTGCATTTTGAGATTTAGATTTCTAGCATTGAGCAGCATGACTCTCAGACTGGATTTGTTTGTAGCTGTTATGGTGGTAATTTGGTCTTTGGAACACCGCCTAAAAAAGGCACTATAGGGGTGGCAAGAGCCTTGGCCAGTATGTGGAAACCCAGGGGTGACAGATGCAGGCCATCTCTGGCAAAACATCAAGGTCTGTCAATCGTGTCATCCTAGGCAGATATTGGATCCCCTTAGAATGACACCAGAAACATAGTCAATTGTTGAAATCAGTCATTTTCTGCTTGTACTGTGGTATCATTCTTGGTGATGGTACGATGCTGCTCAGAGCTAGGATCATACCCGCCTGGGCTACATAATCCGAGAGCTCCTCCATGCCTCTTTTCATGTAGTCCAGGGAGGTACGTCTCAGGTCATTCACACCCACATGTACAATGACAGAGTCATATTTGTACCTGTTGTTGAGGGACCTGAGTGCATGTGTTATGTGGCAGATCCTGGTGCCTGACAGGCAACTGACTGTTACTTTCTGCTTATTCAACCTAGTGAGTGGGATATCAGTGTGCCTCACTATTGAGTCACCTATGACTAGTGTGTTAAGCATGCTGTTTTGCCTTATGGACTTTGATTGAGTGCCACGCTGTTTAGGAGAGTTATGTGTCTCGTGATTAGTGTTGTGCTGTGGTGGTTGAGTGCATTTCTGCCTTGGAGGTCTCTGCTGTTTGGGTAGATTTTTTCTGAAATCCTCCATGAAGGTTGGTGTGTGGTTTGTATTTTTATGTGAAGGCAGTGCTGGTGTGTGTTTGGAGGGCTATGTGCTCCATGTGGTGTGTGGTGCAAGTGTTGATCTTCTCCTCTTGAACAGCTATTCTGGTCTTGGCTGGAGAGTGTGTGGCTTCCAATTTGGATATGTAAGTGCATCTCTCACAAGTCTGAGTGTTGGGAGGTAAGAGGAGAGGGTTCAGACTTCATATTCCTCAGAAAATGCATGCCAACAGAAATCCTATTATTCTAGCAGCTTTCTAAGTCTATAAGAGCATTATTTAAAATCTGTCCCTATTTTTGGGCCTTTGTCCCCATTATTTTAGGCTTTGTCCAGATTTCATGCTTAAAGAAGTTGAGAGGTATGGGTCAGGTACATGCCTAAGGGTGCATTGTACTCAATTATTGGTCTAAGGCTGAGTATAGTGGGACTATAATCTTATTAGAACTGGATGCCATGTCCTTACTTATAATTTGTGCCACATAGTAGGATTTTCTTACCACTCTTGATGCATAGTGATCAAGGTTCAGGTTACTATCAACCTGAGATCTGAAGTCCCTTACCATTGGGTCTACTCTTAGGGATGTATTATCAGTGTTATTTTTTGCAGGGCTGGTTGTCTTTCCAAAAGGTATAATTATTCCTTTTTGCACTGAGCTTTAGGCCATGCTTCTGGCACCAGTTATTTGTCTGTTTCAGACCCTTCTGGAGGATATCTACAAATTTGCAGGTTTCAATGACTGCACCCAGTTTGCAGTTATCAACAGAGTTGATCAGCCAAAGGCCCTCTACATTTGTCTTGACTTCATAGAAGTAGATCCTGAACAGAAGACGTCACAGTACCAAGCCCTGGAAGACACCACTAGTAGCAGGCCTCTTGGTGGAGGTTAATTCCCCCACCTTAATTTAATGTGTCCTATCCATTGGGTGACATAAGGATCTATTCTTAAATTTGTGAGTTTGTCTATAATACCTGAGTGAGGTATTGTGTCAAACACCTTTGCCAGGTCATGGTTAAAAGTATGCACTGGTTTACCCTCATCCATGTTCTAGTGATGTTCTTGAAGAAGTCCACCATGTTTAGTAAGCATGACCTCCCTTGAAAAAAAATGAACTGGGATGGGTCTAGTGTTCGAAGATTTCATATGTCTTTGTTTATCAGGTCCATAATAATTCTTTCCATAGCTTTGCATATAAGACTAGTCAAAATTATGGGTCTGTAGTTCCCTGGGTCTGTTGATGGTCCACATTTGTGCAGTTAACTGCAGCTGCTCTACATTTGGCACCTTTTGCCATTGATCCCGAATGTTTCTGCTGCTATACCAACCATCTGAGACTTAAAAAAAATATATATATATTGTGATTCTAGTATATTTTTCTAACTGTATTTTATCAAATTGCTGCCTTGTTTTTGCTTTTTGTTTCTGTTTGTGCCTGCATTACCTCTGTACTGAATTAACTCTTCTGTTGCCATAGATAGCTTACACTAGATTAAAGCCTGTTGAATATAGATGGTTACTGTTACACTTGAGGACTAAACCACCTATCATATATTAGGAAGGGCCTACCTGATACTTTGGTGTAAATGTGTGTAGATCTAGCCTTATCTGAATTGGGAATTGTTGGAGGAAAGTTCTTTGTGTGCTTTCCCATTGGTAGATAAGTTTAAAAGTGTTTATTTTCAACTATATTTAAGCCTTGAATTTGCACCAGCATGCACTCAGTTAACCGGAGCTGCTCTACATTTGGAGTCTTTTGCCAGAGGTTCAGAGTATTTCTGCTGCTATACAAATCATCCAAAGCTAAAAACAAAAAAATAAGTATATTTTGCTATTCTACTGCACTTTTCTAACTGTATTTCATCAAATTGCTACTTATTTTTGCTTTTTTACTGTTTGTGCCATCGTCTCTGCACATTAAGTAACTGTTCTGTTGCCCTAGACAGCATAGACTAGATTCAGATCTGCTGAATCTAGACTGTTATTGATATACTTGAGCACTAAACCAGCCATCTTATATTAGAAAAGGCTTCCCTTCTGGCATTAGCATGTTGATCTAGCCATATCTGAGTTGGAGGAAGGTTCATTGTGTGTTTTCCTGTTGGTAGCTAAGTTTAAAAGTGTTTACTGTCTTGCAGAGAATCTCTAGTATTTAAGCCTTGTGTTTGCTTCATTGCTGCGCTTCATGCAGCTGGAGTCAGTGGTGCTCTTTATAGATGCAAAAGCCTTGAAGCATAGATTTTCCGTAGACAATTATCAGTGGACCCTTCCCAAGCTTCCCTGCTGCACTAGACGTAATCCAGTGGCACACTGAGCACCACTGCCACACCTATCATACTTAGCCTTCAGAAGAATAAGCCCCTTTGATAGTCTTAGTGCAAAGTCTGGTCTAACTAGCCCACTCTCTTCCCTAACAGTACATAGAACAAAAACAGATATAATGGATGGGTGGTTTCCCATAATCTCTTCAGCCAATCTAAATGACTTGGGCATCGTGAAACAATGTAGCCATTGCCTCATGTATACTGATAACCACTTAATCCTAAAATAAACAAATACTCTGTATGAGAGATGTAATTACAGTAAGGAATTAGAGGCAATACTCTCATGTAATGACAAACTGTGCATCGGACAGGTTGTCAGCACACAAATTTCATCTCTCACACAAAATAAGAACATGACACATAAATCTAAATTTGTGGAGACACTCACTAGAAGCCTACCAAAAGATCGGAGACCTTCCAAACATGAACCACTTGCACACACTGCTATGCAAATATAAACCACTACATATAATAACACATACACCAGTGTCTCAGCAAATAAGCCCTTGAGGCATATCATCTCAAAACAGAATGTAGTGGTCATACATGACTCCATAGTGAGACACACAGATGTCTCCCTTACCAGGCTGGAGAAACAGAAGGTCACGGTTTAGCTGCCTGTGCCAGGATCCATCAAGTCATGCAAGGACTCAAGTCACTCAACAAGTCCCATTATGACTATGTCATAGTCCACTTTGTGTTGAATGACTTGAGGCATACCTGTCTAGACTATATGAAGAGAGACATGATTGAACTCTCAGATTATATGTCCCAGGCAGGTATGAACTTAGCCTTAAGCAGCCTACTACCATCACCATTGTGCCCTTTTTATGCAACATAAAACAACAAAATTCCTGACGTAACAAAATCCTCTTAAGATAAACTCAAGGTTTTGCTGCTTAATACTAGGAGTCTAAACAGGAAACTGCACATCTGGGAAGTACTCCTCAATTTGGAAGATGCTGACATCTGTGCAGTCACTGACGCATGGTTCAAAGCTGCGGAGAACACCCTGGCTGTGGAAGGCTACATTGCCTTCCACACATTCAGACCACAAAGTGAGCACGAAAGAACCAAAGGTGGAGGTGTATCCATCGGTGGCAGATCCAGGAATTTGCAAAGGGGGGAGCAGTCTGGTTAGTTGACTACTGGAGTTGGAGTAGGAAAGTGAGACATTGGGTTTGGTGGTTGTGGAAAGATCACTATGACAGATATAACAATAAGCAAAATAAACATCTGTCCATTAGGCAAGGTAAACACAGGGAGTACATAACTTAAAGGGAGAGTGTTAAATTTACAGCTTTCAGAACACTTTTTGTTTTTGTTTTTGTTTTACCAATGCATAATTTATGTTGTATACATTTGTCCCACAATACTTTTCCTGCACTTTTGTGTTTTATTTTTAAGTAGATTCCCTACTTCTGCTTCTGGAGCATCCTGCTCTCAGTTTTGATAGCTTGTACCACCAACAGTGTGATGTCATCATAAACACACCCTTCTCTGCCGTCCATTATTTAAATATGACCCTGGTTCAGTTTTCCATGATTGTTTTTAATTCCCTGTGGAAAATATCATCAGTGCTGATGGTTCCTCTCAGGTTTTGTCTGAAAATGTCTTTCCTAAATTCAGTTACTTTAGAATTATATCGCTCACTTGCTGCAATACAGATGGAAACACTTATAGAAACTTTAGGCTCCCACCCCAAAACTCCCCCAAAAAAATAATTTATCCAATGGATCAAATGTATATGTTTAAATAACACATTTTAGCTTTCTTCCAATCACTCCCTGTCCATATCTCTTAATTTATTTGCACAAGTCAAGCTTAAAGTAAGAGAGAAAAAGTTAAATATTGTATTAATTTTAAAATGACACAGGAGCAAGTGCTTTGATGATTTACCAGGCAGATCTGTAACTAGAGCAGGGAGAAGTGGTGCTGAACCCAGATGCAAGCTGTCAGGGGTTGCAAGTGCTGATGATGTGCGAGTGCTTTGCAGTGAGAGCACAGTATCACATGTAGTGATTTAACTGTAGCAAGCTGTTTATTGCTTGTTGCATTACTAGTAAACAGCTTGCTGCAGGTTAATGGAAACGAGTTTTCCATTAACTTTATATTCAATGTAGCTTGTTTTTCTGCCAGTGGGGTATTTTACAGTCATTTGCCCCAATGGCGTTAGATGTACGACTCACGAATCCAGAATTCAGTACTGCAGTAGTGGCATAGTGTCATTCTACCAATTTCATTTTATTTTATTAATGTATTTATTTAGCTAAGGATACAGGGAGGTGGGAGTTGCTCCTTGAATCTGAGTGAGGGGAATTGGGAGTGCAGTACCGGCATTCTCTCTCTCTCTCTCTCTCTCTCTCTCTATTTTCTGTTGGTGGAGGTCCGTGCAATCTGCAGCTCCGATTTCGGCACCTTGAACAGATGCCGTTAACGGCAGCTGTAACCATAAGTCTCAACGTCTTCCCTCTTAGGTCAATAAATCCAGGCAAAGCCTAAAATTAAAAAGCTCAAAAATAGAGAGGAATTTTAATTATTGTTCTTATAAACTTAGAAAATAGCTAGAATAACAAGATTTGTGTTGGCATGCATATTCTGAAGAATATGAAGTTTGAAACTCAGATGCGTGTCATCATGTATTTACTTAGGTTTTCAGTGATTTGTTTGGAAAAACACAAATTATATGACGAGCAGACCAAAAAAATATGACACAAAAATCTGGGCATTTGTAAAAATCTGGACAGTTGAGGGGGTATGGTAACATTCTCTAGCGCTTCACTTTCAACATTTGTCAGTTTAAACATCACATGAGACCAAGTGCTTCACAGTTGTCTCACCTGTTCTGAAGAACTTTTTACCACTTTTTTCCAATGAACTCTGAAAGCTGCAAATCGGAGGACTGTTGGTGAAAACTTTCTGCTTTTCCCTAAATAAGTCAATCACAGTTCCTTTGGAATGCAGCTTTCAGTACTAAGCATACATCTCAATCTCTTAGAGCAAGACATCTGGACAAAGGCCCAAAAATAGGGGCAATTTTTAAATATTGCTCTAACAAACTTAGAACGTTGATAGAATAACAGGTTTTGCATTAGCGTGAATTTTCTGAAGCTATGAAGTCTGAAATGCAAAAGCCTGTCATTATTTTCTAACTTCAGTCTTAAATGACTTGCCACTGGTTTGCCAGAAAACCAGTTTTATGAAAAATGGACCCAAAATTTGAGGCAAAAATCTGGACATTCTGCCAAAATCTGTACAGTTGAGAGGTACACTAAACTTTTAAGATGGCACTGTATAGTTTAATTAGAATTTAATGCAAGCAAAAAGAACATTTGCTATTTGTTTTACATTGATGTTTTGATTTATTTTGCCATCAATTTCAGTCTGGTAGTGGAAGCTTCCATTTTGTGAGGAAGGGGTGTTGGAGAAATGTCTGCAAAGTTTAAAGGGGAGAAATGGGGCCCCATTCATGCTCAGTATTGTCATTTTGGTTGCTTTGATGCTGTTTTGGGGTTGGGGTAGGGGAATGCCCTACACAGGAGAGCAGAGTCATGTCTAATTTCATTGTACTAGCAAATAAGATCATTTTAAAGCAAGTGTGACAGTTTTTGTAGAAAATGATCCTCTTATACTACACAAACCAACAAGCTATAGTAGTGGGTTTTGTAGTATTTTATAGGAGTAGTAACGAATATTTATTTTATACATAATTCATAGGTTAATAGAAGATTACTAACCTAACAGCCCTAGAGCCCTTACAAGCCTAGCCATATTAATACCAAGTTGCCCCAGTTATCAGTGGTTTGGTGAGTGAAGTTTGCAGAGGTAAGAGTCTATGGTAGTTAATACTGACGTCCTCTGCCCAGGAGGGACATGGGTGCCACCCCCAGAGTGAATCTGCATTCACCCATCCATTGATATAAGTTTCCGTTCACCCATCCATTGATATAAGTTTCTTTTGAAGAGGGTCAGGGAGGGGCTCTGTTTCACATGAATTGGAAGCTTATTTCAGAAGAACTGGCAGTCTCTGGGAGATGTATCTATCTCTCCAGCATAACCTGTTCATGTCAGAGGCTAGGTTAAGATACCTGGAGCGAGTGACCCTCATGCAATTTAATTTAAGAATGTGTAGCATTTCCATCAGGGCTGAGTCAGAAACAATACCCCTTATCAACCTGTGAGATAGAATACAATGATAGGGTTTTCAATCTTTCTGCGCAAGACTTGTTTTGTATACCATGTGATTTCTTGGTGAGAAATCTCTGTGGTCTCTCCAGTTGTTGCAGGTGTCTGGTGAGGTACATGCAAAAGGGAGCATTGTACTCAGTGAGAAAGTTGACTCTGATGATATTTCCGGGTTAGGAAATGAAAGCGCTAAGTCCATTGGAGAAGTGTGTTTTATGGTGTTAATGTGCGTTTTTGTACAATAAAAGTGCAAGATATATATCCGAGGTGGCCTTTATTGACCTTGGATAACAACTGGAGTTTTTTGGACTTATTGAAAAAGAACTTGTCCCAGAAAAGAATCTTGTGGGACTCCACCGGTGATTGGCTGGAGTGGAGATAGGAATCCATCTATTCTTACCTGTTGTGTATCACCACATTGCCATTTGTACTTAAGTTATTTTGTCTTTATCTACTTTGTACTTTATAGGGATTTCGATTTGAAGATAATTGCTTTGGTCGAGAGGCAGACGTATAGTGTTTTTCAGTCAAATGTCCAGTTTATCAAACAAAACAGTTGTTGGGTGTATGCCTAATTGAAATAGGTAAGATGTATGTGTAGTATATGTGTCTGTTTGCTAATGTGTGTGGGTTAGGGTTAGAGTAAGGGTTAGGTAAGGTGATAGATTAAGTGTGAATGATTTTGAGAATTTAAGGTTAGGGGATAGATTAGGTTAAGAGGATTGATTAAGAGTGTGTGTTATTGTGAGTGTCTAGGGTTAAAGGAGTACCGCACCCACAGACTCAAAAAACATGTTTAAAACATCATGGCATGATGTTTCCTACACTTTAACAGCACTCTGGGATTATTTACAGGATTTTAAATATTTTTATATGTAATTCCAGACTCTGACCACCTGGAGGCTGGCATATTGACGTGGTTTGGATAAATCAGGTTGCCATCCAGTATCCCAGAAATTATTGTTTGGCTCAAAAATGTTACATCATGCAGGCCTCCGTTTGCCTAAAGTTCCTATCATTTCATAGATGTTGCATGCGTACAAAGTACTGAGTAAAATAGAACAGTGTAAGTAACAGTGCAAATGCCACGGAACACACTCAAAGTGCTGTTTACTGCTGCCTTTTTTTCTAATTTAGTTTAAATGGCACCAATTTGTGAGACAATGAATTCCAGTCCATTTATTTTTCCCCTCCCCATAACACTTAGCTTCCCTAGCTGTCAACGTCCTGAGGGTAATTTGACCTGGTATTTCCACTGATTGGCAGATCTCAGCAGGGTGCTTGACTCATGCAATTTAATCTTTGCTCTAGCATTTCCTTTGTTAGAGGGGACATTTTTTTGCTGTACTATAGCCATGGCCTTACTTGACTGCAATCACATCCAGTAAGGTCTTACACCAAGGAGCTAAAGAATGAAACATTTATACTATTAACCAGTTTAGATCTTTATTAATTTAAGTGTTAAGCTATCACTTCATGCTTCCACCTTGCTAAAAATTGAGATTTACATGTGCAACGTGTGTTGGTATGCAGTGTTTGCCTTCATATGTTTTTACTCCACTGGTTGGTTTGCAAAAAAAACCTTTTGCAGTGTCCCTGGATTTGTCTTTGTACATACAAACCACATTGCTATAGTTTCCCCTTCCTTTTCTTGTGTCCAGAAGTCACTTATAACAAAGTAAATTTTTTATGGATTTTTTTTTAAAATAAAGGACATCAAGGTTAACTTAATTTGAATCAGATAATGGATGCCACTGCAAAGAATCACTGTTGAAATATTTGTGCATGGACAAAATCCCTTACTAAATGTATTTGCCTGACTCCAGTTCAGTTGGTGCTATGGCTTTAATATACTGGTGTGTTTGCTCATGCCTTCCAAATATCTCCACCATTACATACCAGTTTTACAGTGTAGTAACCACCCAACATGCCCATAAACCTTTAGCAATCAATATGCAGCTACTCCTGTTCATGTGAGTATGTGAATTCATTTTCAGACTTAAGGTGTGGAAGCTGCACTGAATAATTCTAGGTGCATGTTCAGGTTTCACATGGTGCTTGCTTAGAGCTACTCTCATGTTAAGCCACTATGAATATGTTGCACTGCCACCTCTGATACCAGGGTAATGTTTTAATCTTTCTATTCCCGCACTGCACACTAGCAGTATCTGATTCAAATACAACAGAGAAGTATGCAAGAGATACACTACCTAAGCATCATTTACCGTGCAGAATGTACAAGTATGCGTACCAAATTTCTGTGTTTCCAAACGTCGGTGTTACTACACTACTACTGAATAAAATGAACAGCACTTAGGCTGGGGGAAGGACAAGGGAGCCATGACATCACAGAATGGGTGGGTCTTATTATTTTAGTTAGAATCAGATAACGGCTGTGGTGATGTCACTTTGGGGGAGGGAACTGATTAAAAAAAAAAAAAAAAGTACCTGCACTGCCTGGCCTCGATGATGTCAGTAATTGGGCGACTCCAGCAAACTTTATTCAAACGTGAGAGAATCATTTTGTAAGTGAAACCATCACAGTATGAGAAGGTAGGCTTCTGTTACAGAAGTAAGGGGAATTATAAAAATTGTAAATGCTTTATTGTTGTTGCTTTACAGAGGACAATGTAAATAGGGAGGAAAAGGGCTGTGAAGTTGAGGAATACATTAGAGAAACCTGTTGTACTCCTTTAAGTCAGCTGATAGATTTAGTGTGTGTGTGTGTGTGTGTGTGTGTGTGTGTGTGTGTGTGTGTGTGTGTGTGTGTGTGTGTGTGTGTGTGTGTGTGTGTGCGTGTACGTGCATGTGTATGTGATGAATGTCCCAATTGTCTTCTTTAGTGGTAATGTTATGGGAACTTTTTTTTTAATTTAAGATGCAGGTTAGAGTTAGGGCCAGGATTAAGAGTGTATGGTATTGTGAGTGTCTAGGGTTAAGTCAGCTGATAGATTTAGTGTGTGTGTGTGTGTGTGTGTGTGTGTGTGTGTGTGTGTGTGCGTGTGTGTGTGTGTGCTCGTGTACGTGCATGTGTATGTGATGAGTGTCCCAACTGTCTTCTTTAGTGGTAATGTTATGGGAACTTTTTTTTTTTAATTTAAGATGCAGGTTAGAGTTAGGGCCAGGATTATCATGCATTATTAAAGGGGAGTATGGAGGCCTTGCTGGCTATAACATCTTAATCATACCTAACATGACCTCATCAGAGCCCACTTCTTTCCCTGACTTTATTTTCCTTAGTGCAGTTCTTATTTCTATGGTGTGCCTGCCTTCTCCTTCCATTTCAGCCATGTCTGGGACAGAAAGACTTCTGTGTGTTTTTCCTCTTTCAGTAATTGCTGTAGGCACTCTGTCCATCTGCCTTTGATATCCTGTGGGCTGGGGAGAAGGTTAGGTTATTGCTGGCATCCCTTCTGAAGGGTGTCTGAAAACTATATTCTTTATCTTTCTGTATTTGCCTTGCAAGGTGATAGAGTTTCTTACTGCCATCTGCTGAATCACCTTCCAGAAGCTGGTTGAGTTCCTCTGATTCCTTGTTTTTTGCTATTGTGACTGCTCTCTTAGTCTCTTTGTCAATTAAAAGTGTTTTTTCTTACTCTGATTCATCTTTTCTGTCTCCTAAGTTTTCCTACATGTCTTCTTTCTTTTGAGAACTTCCTGAACTTCTGCATTCCACCAGCAGCTTTCCTTATGTACCTTATTTCTATACCTGTTTCATACACATAGCTGTTATACAATCCTCACACATAGTTTTTGACATGCTGCCACTGTTCTTTAATTCCACCTACTTCCTTTTATTCCTAAGGTGATAGAGCCCTAAGAGTTTCATGGAAAGAGTTATCATGGAAATGATCACTAATGACACAGAAAGTTGAAAACACTGGACCCAACCCAGTTGGTTTTGCAAAGGGCAAGTCTTCCTACTCAGCCTGGTGAACTTCTTTGAGAAGGCCACCAAAGCAATGGGTGAGGGCAAAATGGTCCATACTGCCTACCTTGACCTGGCCAATGCATTTTAAACAATACCCCACTCAGGCATTGTTGACAACATTCAAGAGATTAGGAACAAACCATTATGTCATCCAGTGGATAGCCAGCTGGCTCACAGACAGGACCCACGAAGTTAGAATTGGGGAGCCCACTTGTACAAAGAGGCCAGTCACAAGTGGAGTCCCTCATGGTTCTTTTTTGGGGCCACTCCTTTTTGGCATTTACTTCTCTGAAATCAAGGCCAACTTCAATGGCCTCTGGCTGACTAAATTTGCAGATGATTGCAAATTAGGAGCGGTCATTGAATCGCCCACTGACACAAATGTTGTCCGGGAAGGGCTGATCCAGAAAACACCTGGTGCCAGAGCCATGGACTAAAACTAAATGCCAAAATGCATAATAGTATCCTTTGGGAAATCATCCACCCCTTGTAACTATCATATTGACAACATACCCTACGAGTTGACCTAGTAGTCAAGGACTTGGTGACCGACATAGACGGCCATCTAGCCTTTGACCATCACGTGTCTACTGTAGTGAGGAAATCATTCTATGTTGTGCAACTTTTAAATAAAGGTATGGCATCTAGGTCCAAGGAAGTAATTTTTCCACTGTATTCAGCATTTATCAGACCTATCATTGAGTACAGTGCCCCTTTAATATATATCCAATAACTGGAACTTCCACAGAGGTTCTCACTAAAAGAATACATAGCATAAGTAACATGCCCCCTGCTAACCGCTTCAAGGCCCTATCCCTGTATTCTGTCTCCTGCAGGCTGTTGAGGGGAGATCTATGCCTGGCATACAAGGCATTGTCAGACCCCACTCTGATGGACCTCCTGCATATCCACAAAACAAACAGCACCAAAATTACCAGACTTGAACCTTGCCTGTGATATCAATAGGACTTGCTGGAGAGGCAGGTATGTATCGCAGAGACTAACCCTTCTCTGGAACAGGCTCCCCATCCATGTGAAGCAGAGTTCTTCCCTAACTGAATTCAAGTATAACTTGGACAACTGGATGGGGAATAGGAAATTCATTTTTGGTTTGGCACCTATGTCTCTAATGGACACAGGCAGCCTGTAAATGGTTCATCCCTCAGGCACCAGCTTCTAAATGTTTTACCTTCCAATCCCCTGCTTACACTTGTCAAGGGTACCAGAACTTGTCAGAGATTTGCGATGCATGGCTAGGATTAAAAAGCCCTTGTAGTCATTTAGCCTAGTAACACCTTTGAACCTGTAATACATCTAGTAGTCCAAACACCCTTATACAACCATAAATCAAATAGCCAGGCCCCAGTTAATACTAAGGCCATAGATCTAAACCTACTCCAACCAATAAATAAAAAATGGTGGAGGGGTAGATCTATAACACAACTCTTACACAATTATCTGTAACAAACTTTGTTTGCGTCTTTCGGCTTTTCCCGGTTAGGGGTCACCACAGCGGAACTCTGGTCTAACTTTCCAAATTAAACAGCATGACACTGTCTGCTTTTAAAAAGAACAACTGGTTGGGTATTCATAAAATCACTTATGACATGACTGGCCTGGCCTTCTTTGAAGAGGGAGGAAAGGCTTATGGGTGGGTACTGGCAAAGTGGAAATATGACTCCTATGAACTTATGACATATGATTAAGCCACATCCCTGTACGGAAGCAGAGTTAGTGGGCCTCACATGCTTTGGCCTGATTTCCTGATGACTCTTGGGTGACCTGCATGGACTTGTAATATGTGGGAGTGGAGAAGAGTATGTGCTGCCTTGTCTGCACCAAAGGCTTGAGATATTTTAGTGTGGGTCTAGAAGACTTTGACAAAAGGTATATGCATGGTATTTTTATAGACAGTACGTACACTAGTGAGTGAATTGCAAGACAATAACATTTTACAGAGCCACTACAAAAATATCAACTATATCAGTCAAAATACTTTAATGCACTTTTTCCCTCTGTTCTTCAGACCATCTTGAGATGCCAGTTTTTGTAAGCTTTACTCACCTCATACATTTAGAGGTTTTGGTTCTTGCAGGGGACGTGCATCATTAAAATTTATGTGTTTCTTGTCATGCCAACATCTGTTTCTACCATAGCACTCAACCTTCCATCTCCAAACTGAGGAACACTAGCCCTCCTAATGTGGAACAACTGGGCAAAATGTGGAACACATCCAATCAGCTCACTAACAACTTCAACTAGCAAGGTCATAGGATAGTTAAAATATGCTAGTTTTACTTATAAAAAAGATCTTTTAATGAATTAATATTATTTTTTCTATTTACTGTGGATATCAGTTAAAAAAAACCCTAATACTGCATATGTGACAGACCCTTTCAACATGGAACTTCGAGGAACATGAACTTTTTAAGACCCCAAATGAGATACGTTCTTCGTAATGAGGTACCCTTGAGAGGTATGGTTTCTACACCTCTATTCTTGGGCAGACAGTATCTGTGGTTCTCCAGATTTTCACTGAATTGTTTTTTCATAGCTGTTCAAGGCCAGTTACAGGCCCATAAATAGGGCACTTAAAACTGTTTATGTATCTCTATTATCATTTTTTGCAGACATCAACCTCCACTGAAAATTTGGTTTCTTATATTTTGCTGCACTGAATAAAAGGTTGACTAAATATATAAAAAAAAGTTACATGATTCTCTGTTTGTGGTAAGAGAAGCCTGAGACAACTGATTTGCATGTTAATCATTTTAAAATTGCTAGAGTCAGCCTTGGCTATCCGTTAAGTGTTTTTGATCTTGGACATACTAGATTAAACAATGGGTGTCAGCAGAGGTGAAAATTGCCATATTCAACTTGATGAGTTGCTAACTGTATTGGTTTCTGGCTTAGTAGTGATTTTATTTCATTGAATAAGAGGTTTAAATGCTGAGCTGTTTAAAATGTCTCATTCATTTCAGTGTATGTATTTATTTGAATGTGTTAGCCAGTGTAATCTATTCATGCATTCATCACAAATTAGTAAAGTCAGGTATTGTCTAGGTACATCCTGTTGAAAGACGAGGCTGGGTTTAACTGTTTGGGGGTGGGTATGCTTATGAAATGACACGTATTACTTTCTACTGAATTCAGTTGAGTTGTGGAACTTATAGTCATAATGGAAGGTTGGTTAAAAGGTTAGTGCAGTCTTTTTATAAATTGCTACTTTTTTAAGAATTTTACTTTTTGTGGCTGGTGGCAATGGGATTATAAATGACTGTCATGATTTGATATAGTTGAGTTGAATTTTGGAATACATTTTACAGATAATGGCTATATTCTGGTGTTTAAGCTGTTATGTAGATTTTGTGCAAGTCATATGGTGAAACAGTCACCTTTGTAGGAAATGGCTGCCAGAAGAATTAATGGGACTTGTTTAGACTACACACTTGGATATTACAGGAAAGTGAACATTTTTATGTTTTAGAGATTTTTATTTAAACTGTGAATTATTTATTGTGTTTCTTGTGTTTGGTTTAATTACTGGAGAAATGTAAGTAGAAAGTATCTATATGATGTACTTCTTTTTTTCCATGCTGTATGGTTTGTATAGTGCAAAGCTTTGTATTATCAGTTTAATTTTTTACAGGTTGCTAGTTTTCCGGAACTGCTTGTGTGTGTGTGTTTTTACATACATTGGTAACTGGCTATTTTTTCCCCAACTGGTTGGGAGTCTGATTTTCCAGTAGACTTACCATGTTCTTTTTACTTTACTCTGCAGGGTTTTAGCTGAACTGAGATGTGGCCATTGTTGAAGGTTTTAGTGTGTCTTATTAGTTAGTTATTTTTATACAATATTTACTCTGCTTTCCTTTTGAGGATAGTGACAGTAAGTTTAGTAATAGTTCTGGTGGTGGGGGGGGTGAAACCTGAGTTCTGACTTCACCTGTGGTAGTGATTATGGCCATGTTTTATTTCTTAGATACTGGGTAGGGCGATGTTGTACTTTACTGGCTCACCTTCAGTTTCGCGCAGGAGTGGGCGTGGTCCAGATGAATGACGAGCGAACCTGTATATGAAATAAGGCATGATTGTCATGCCATGCATAATAGCAACTGACATCATGCATACAAACCAACAGCCAACAGGCTTGCTAACAATTATTAAAACAAGTTCATCAGAACTGCTGCTCATCTACAATCATTGTATGCATCATGCTAGGGGCTAACATGCAAAGCATGCCAATGTCTAAATATACCCTTCCTTTGGACGTTATTGTGTCACGCAGCATTATATGACTCTTGCTGGTGCTAATGGAAGGCAGTAGGTCCATGTGGCGGGGGGTGTGGGGGGGCACAGTACCCCCACAGAAGTTGGTATATCCAAGTGGCAGGGGGTGTGCAGCGTCCCCACAGGGGTGCAGGGGGCTTGCCTCCTGCAAAAGCAAAGGGAAAACATGTAATTGCTGTTTCTCCTACAAGAAAGGACGTTGAAATTGCAGTAAATTATTCACGCCTTTGACATTCTTTTCTGGCTGGAAAACCACATCATTTTAGTTATTCATGAGAACAGTGACATGTCAACCAGCTGGGGCGGGGTTTGAGTGGTGCTTGCTACTGCACATCTGGTGAGGCAGTCAAGTAAAATATCGCCCTGGGTAGGTTGTCCTGCTGGCTCAGTGGAAATAAGTTCTCTTCAAACAAAAATGGTTCCAGTAAGACATTGTGGTACTTTCTTACAAGCCTGAGGGATGGTACAGGTTTGTGCACATTTTTATGTTTTGAGGGATTATTTAAATCCCCTTTAGTTATTTATGTCAAGTCTTGAATTTGGGGTATGTGTTGTTAGGAATAAATAGGTGTAATGTATTCAGTGTATTTTTGTACTATATTTTATGCATAAGTAATGGGTTCATAGGTTTATACTAGCTTAGTGACCACCAGGGACAAGTCCAAAATCAGTGATAATTTTAAATATCACCAAATTTCACTTAAAAGTTAATAGGAGAATAACAGGATTTTCGTCAACATGGATTTCCCAAAGACTAAGAACTTCCTCTTCTTTTGGCTGCTCCCGTTAGGGGTCGCCACATCGGATCAACTGTTTCAATTTCCTCCTGTCCTCTGCATGGTGCTCTGTCACACCAATCACCTGCATGTCCTCTCTCACCACATCCATAAACCTTATCTTAGGCCTTCCTCTTTTCCTGTTACCTGGCAGCTTCATCCTTAGCATCTTTTTCCCAATATACTCTGCATCCCTCCTCAGCACATCCAAACCAACCTAATCTTGCCTTTCTGGCTTTGTCTCCACACCTTCCAACCTGGGCTGACCCTCTAATATACTTATTCCTAATCCTGTCCATCCTCGTTACACCCAGTGAAAATCTTAACATCTTCAACTCTGCCACATCAGGCTCTGATTCCTGCCTTTTTGTCAGTGCCACTGTCTCCAACCCATATAACATATCGGGTCTCACTACACTCTTGTAGACCTTCCCTTTCACTCTTACTGGTACTTGTCTGTTACAAATCACTCCTGACACTCTTCTCCACCCACTCCATCCTGGCTGTACTCTCTTCTTCACCTCTCTTCCACACTCACCATTACTCTGAATTGTTGATCCCAAGTACTTAAACTCATCCACCTTCACCACCTGTACTCCCTGCATCCTCACCATTCCTCTATCCTCCCTCTCATTCACACACATATATATTCTGTCTTAGTCCTGCTGACCTTCATTCCTCTTCTCTCTAGAGCACATCTCCACCTCTCCAGGGTCTCCTCCACCTATTTCCTACTCTCACTACAGATCACAATGTCATCTGCAAACATCATAGTCCATGGGAACTCCTGTCTGATCTTGTCTGTCAACCTGTCCATCACCATTGTAAATAAGAAAGGGCTCAGAGCTGATCCTTAATGCAATCCCACCTCCACCTTAAACGCATCCGTCACTCCCACCGCTGTCACACTACCCTTGTACATATCCTGTACCACTCTTACATACTTCTCTGACACTCCCGACTTCCTCATACAATACCACAACTCCTCTCTAGGCACCCTGTCATATGCTAAGAACTAAGATATAATGCAAAGACTAAGAACTATGGAACTCAAACGTCTGACATCAATGACTGACTGTAATCTTCAGTAATTTACCAGAAAATCAAAACATATAACAAGAAGGGTAATAATATCAGACAAAGTCAGAGATAGTGGAGAAGTATAAAGTAGTTAATCTTCAGTAATATTTTTCATTGTTTTTCAGTCTGATATGTTGTGATGTGGGTGGCCAGTTATTTCCACTGATACATGTGGGTAATTTTGTTGTAGTTTTTTTTTGGTTAGTTTATTTGCCAAGTAAATTGGGTATACCAACTTATTTTGACAGGGAGAACTTGTATTACATAGGCTCATATCATGAGGCATCTTGTATACTGTTATATATTACACTTTCTTATTCATTTTTACTTTTGAAGTGAAAATGCTATATTACAGTATGGTATTGTATATTAGTAGGGTGTAGGCAGAGGCAACATTTGTAAGGACAAGGTCAAGCATAATATTTTTTTTTTACTGACATTTGATTTCTGGGAAATTTTAGACAGCTTCTTCAAGGTAAATGTAAACTAATATAGTACATACATGTGAGGAAAAAATACCGTTGTTGCTTATCTAGATAAATTAGGAAATGAGTGAAAAGGGGGGAGTAAGAAGGTGTAAGGTATGAATTGGAACTTGTTCATATTTAAGAATATTGTTATCCTGTGATTGAGCAAGAACAGAGGCAGATTTTGGCTAAGAACTATTTCAGAATGGTTTTAATGGACTATAGCATGGAGTACATTTTATTGTTGAATAAAGGTCATCGTTTAGGTTACTTTTCATTTAATGACATCACTAAGAAATTTGGTGTTGAAAATACAAAAACTGCTGTATTTTACTGCTTACCAAAAACTCATAAGTGTTTGGATAACCTTTTGTTGGGAGGCCTATTGTCTCTGCAGAGAAATATTTTTTGAAATGTGTCAGTGTTTTTTTATTAATATTTGAAAAAGTATGTTCTTAGCATTCCTTCATACATAAAGGATAGTTCAGATTTTTTTAATAAAATAAAGGGCTTTCAATGGAAGGATTCCATGTTTTGGTTATGCATAGATGTGAAAAGCCTTTATACAAATATTCAACATGATGTGGGCATTCAGGCTCTTTTTTATTTTCTGGGTGATTCCCCTATGTCTCATTTTGTTATAGATTTAATAGCTTTTTGCCTAAAAATGTTTTTTTTGTTTTCAATGGAGAGGTTTTTCACCAACTGCAGGGTACGGCCATGGGGGCAGCTTTTGCCCCCATGTATGCCAATCTTACCATGGCCAAGTTTGAGTATGATTATATATATAGCCTCACGCTTTCTATAGGTCTCATGTTTTGCTTTATTTGAGATTTATAGATGATTTAATATTTTTGTGTGATGGTTCCCATAAGGATGCTTTAAACGTTGTTGAAAATCTGCAGGTTAATAAGATGGGCCTTGAGTTTTATGGTATACAGCTGAGAACTGAGGTAAACCTCCTGGATATTAAACTCGATAAGTTAGAGAGAGACTGGGTTACATAGGAAGTTTGAACTGTGAAATCAGTTCTTGTATGGCAACAGCTGTCATCCCTCCATCTTATGACAGTATTGCCTTATAACGAGGTCCTTAGAATTCATAAACTCTGTAGTAGTGATGAAGTTTTTTACCAAGAAATTTTAGAAACTGAAAGTATGTTTATTGATAGGGGATATGATGTTGGCATAGTGTCAGAAGTCAAAAATAAATGTTACTTAGATGGCCTAATAATGTGAATTACTTAGACAGATGCAAGAATAATAATACTAGTTATCAGATGTCCTTTAAAAAGGAAAATGTTGTAAATGGAAATGTTATTAATCTGAGGCATGAAATTCCTGAAAATGTTTATTTTGTCAGTTGTGGATATTATTAAACAATTTTGGCCCATGATGTTTAGGGACAGAGATCCAAGTCTGCTTTTGCCTAAACAGGTTATAGCCTCTTATAAAAGGGCTAGGAATTTAAAGGATATGGTAGTACATAACTATTTTGAGTTACCCAATGTTAATTGAAATAGAGAAGTGAATTATGTTGGTAAGGTTTCTATATGTACACATATTGTTAGCTCCTTCATCAAAATTAATGGATGTCCTTTTACTGTTAAAAGAAATTTTGATTGTAACACTGTAGGTGTTATTTATGCTCTAACATGTGGATGCAACAAGTTTTATATTGGAGAAACTAGTAAAAGTTTCAAAGTACGTTTTCAAGAACATGTGAGGGACATTAGAAATGTGGAGAGCCCTTTGGGCAATCACTTTTCTGAATTTCACAATTCTAACCCTGAAGGAATTTTAGGCTTTATCTTGTAAAAGGTGGAAATATTGATGGGTGAAAATGTAAGTTTAAAGGATAAATGTCTGAGGAAAGAAACTATGTATATTCTTAAGTTTAATACATTGGAACCCATAGGGTTAAACAAAGAATGCAACTGGAAATATGTAATTTAATTATTTAATTGATTAATTAACTTATTAGCAGTGGGATGGATTATTATTTTTTTTGTATTTAAACCTGTGTTTTAGTAATGTTTTTTACTCTGTGAAGGCCTGGTAGCCGAAGTGCTAAGTGTAATAAATATGCTGTGCTAGCTACCTACCTCCCTAACATAACGTGTCTATCTGAAACCTGGCTCAAGCCATCAACCAAAGATAATGAGATCTTACCTCCCGGATACAATATACTTAGGGCTGATCGCATAAAGAAAAGAGGAGGAGGAATAGCTGTCTTATTTAATAGCACACTTAACATCATAACTAACCCCATACAACCACCCCAGGTCTCTAACACTGAAATACTAGCTCTAAAAATTCTACTAAACAATCAAAAGAGCATAAATCTAATTGTTATCTATATTCCCCCTGGGAACAAGAAACACTAGAGGTCATTCTACACTGGATAGCTAACAACTACCCTCAAGAAACTGTTGTCCTGGGCGATGTTAATATTGACTGGAACCAATGCACAGCACAGTCCAACCCCATCTCTGTTAACCTACATGGATTTTCTCAGATCATATCCTCTACCACCAGACCAGGAAATTCTAACCAAAAAGAGAGTATACTAGACTGGATACTCACCAATAGTCAACCCCAGAACTATATGTCTGGAACTCTCCCCAATGATATTAGTGATCACCTGATCACATACATCATGAAAGACAAAATTAGTTGTGCAAGCTTGCCTATTTATAGGTCTATCAGAACCAAGAAAAACTTTGACCCCACAAAATTTCAATTAGAACTCAAATCCTGTAACTGGTCAAAACTAAAGTCCCTTCCCCTTGATGAGGCAGTGTCACTCTTTAACAATACAGTCCTTACTATACTTGACTCACATGCTCCAAAACGCTCACTCAGAATTAAAACTCAAATAGCACCCTGGCTAACAACAGAAACCAAATCCAAAATAAGAATTAGAGATAAAGCATGGGATAAATGGCGCACTACCAAGTTACCCCTAGATCGTATCAAATTCCAACAACTAAGAAATGTGACTAAAAAAGCCATCATACTAGATAAGAAAAACTACTTCTACCATCTGCAACACAAACATCAAAATAACCCTCAAAAGTACTGGGCAGGCTTAAATAAACTTCTCCAACCAGGCAAATCCACCACTCCTACCCCAGGAACACTATCTGACAAGAGCCAAGAAGAAGTAGCAAATTCATTCAATACTTTCTTCACAGAAACCATTCAGTCCTTAGCTAACCAACTTTCTCCTCCCTCTACATCAATATATACTATACCCGACTCGCCACTCTCTTTTAACTTCCAGCCAGTATCCACATCCTTTATCAGATCCCTTTTGAAAAAGCTGAAGCCAACCACCCTTTCTGCCGATCTTCTCCTGGCTGAATACCTGCAAATAGCTGCAGATGTCGTAGCCTACCCTATCTCAATCTTAATTAACAGAACCATAACCGAGGCCACAATCCCCTCAGTATGGAAAATATCCTACGTTATACCACTCCACAAAGGAGGTTCATCCACAGAACTATCAAACTAGAGACCTATA
This sequence comes from Protopterus annectens, assembly GCF_019279795.1. Taxonomy (NCBI): domain Eukaryota; kingdom Metazoa; phylum Chordata; order Ceratodontiformes; family Protopteridae; genus Protopterus; species Protopterus annectens. The sequence continues at coordinate 763,445,201 of NC_056746.1, forward strand.
GCCATACTATCACCACTTGCCAAAATTATGGAAAAGTGCATGCACAACCAACTAATGCTCTATTTAACCCAGAATAAACTACTTACAGACTCTCAACATGGATTCAGACCCCATCATAGTACAACCACTGCCCTCCTCTCTTTTACTGAAAATATAAATCTTAACCGGAATAACAAAAACATATCCTCCGTTCTCTTCCTGGACCTATCGAAAGCCTTCGATATGGTAAACCACCAGTTACTTCTACACACTCTTAAAAACCCTGCATCTAGATACTCCAGCTCTTGACTGATTTCAAGCCTACCTCACTGGGAGACAACAAGCAGTACTTTGGCAGAACAAGCTCTCCTGCATGCTACCAAATACCATAGGAGTTCCTCAAGGCTCCATATTAGGACTTCTCCTCTTTTCAGTCTTTATAAACGACCTCCAAACAGTCATCCCTGAAGCCACCTGTATTCAGTATGCAGATGACTCAATGCTAATATGTTCCAATGCCTCTCTTGAAAATCTACTAACTACTACCCAACACAGTTTCACCACAGTCGAAAACTGGCTTGCCAACCATCTCCTGATCCTAAATCCAAATAAAACCAAACTACATCTCTTCTACCCAACTAATAGATCACCTACCGAACACTTTACCATACAATCCAATAATGGGACCATTATTTCTCCTGACACCCATGCAAAGTTACTAGGAGTAAAAATTGATAATAGACTCAGATTTGACATGCATATCAACCAAACCATTAAGTCAGTCAACAAGAAACTTGGGACCTTATACAGAATAAAAACCTTCCTAACCCCGAATGCCAGGGCAGCCACAGCCCGCTCACACCTTCTCTCTACCCTACTATATGCCTCTCCTGTGCTAACTAACCTGAACAAATCTGATCTGAACAAGCTCTCATCCTGCTACAATCACATTGCCAGATTCGTTACAGGCCTACCCTACAGAACGCACCACTGTATTAACCTGAAAAAACTTGGATGGATAGAATTCCCATACCTTCTTCAGCAGTACCAACTCAGAGAGGCATTCAAAATCCTTAAACAACCTGAGAATACCCCTGCTCTAAAAAACGTAATGACTCCTTACTCCAATCTAAGCTGCCTTCGCTCAGCAAACAGACTCCTTGTTCAAACAACTAAATCTTTCAACCTAGACGGCGACGCTCTGTTCGCCAATACCACTGGTAAAATATGGAACTCTCTCCCCAATAACCTCATGCTTGTAACTACTAGTTCAATTCAAAAATAGTCTAAAACTCCACTTTAAATCACATTGGCTGTGTCCTTGCTCAAACCCAGACTAGCTCTGTGCCATAAACTAAAACCAAAACCAACTAGCTAAGGTAATAAGAACTATGTATGTTGTGATTAGAACTATGTATGTTGTCAAACTCTATGGCATTATTCTGCCTATCGACTTTGCTAGTATGTTATTAATGTATATTCTAATGATTAGTAGTATATTCATAAGATATAGTATGGTAGTGTTGTACTAGTATGTAAATAGCCTATGTTCTTTGTTATTGTTCATCTTATTTACTATTTTGTGTATCAAATTGTCATTGTAACTCTGTTGGAGCTTTTCTCCCCGGGCCTCCGCTGAAAAAGGACATGTATCCAGTCGGACTATCCCGGTTAACAAATGTAAAATAAAAATAAATAATAACATTTTTTACCAGCGTTGCTCTGTGATTGTGGTTGTTGCTAGTGGTATTTTTTGTCTTTTTTATTTTGGTGGTATTTGTGTAAATTGGGTATACCAACTTATTTTGACAGGGAGGACTTGTATTACATAGGCTCATATCATGAGGCGGGTCTATATTATAACATCAAAGTTTTTAAACATCGAATGTTATAATATTGAACCCGTAATGTCGAATGCTGAAAACAGCGACGGTGCAGGACACCAAATTCTTTCTCAGGGAAAGAATTCAGTGGGCTGTTGCTTCGCTGTTTTCAGCGTTCGATATGTTGGAACGTTACGGGTCGGGTTCAGGTAAGTGTGCGATTGTGTGTAGGTTAGGGTTGGGGCGGGTTAGGTGAGTTAGGGTTAGGGAGCGGGTCAGATAAGTGTGTGGTTGTGTGTAGGTTAGGGTTAGGGGGTGGGTTAGGGTTAAGGCGCTGGTCAGGTAAGTGTGCGGTTGTATGGACGGTAGGGGTTGGGTTAGGTGAGTTAGGGTTAGGGCGCGGGTCAGGTAAGTGTGCGATTGTGTGTAGGTTAAGGTTAGGGGCGGGTTAGGTGAGTTAGGGTTAGGGCGCGGGTCAGGTAAGTGTGCGATTGTGTGTAGGTTAAGGTTAGGGGCGGGTTAGGTGAGTTAGGGTTAGGGAGCAGGTCAGGTAAGTGTGCGGTTGTGTGGACGTTAGGGTTAGGGGGCGGGTTAGGTGAGTTAAGGTTAGGGCGCGGGTCAGTTAAGTGTGCAGTTGTGTGTATGTTAGGGTTAGGGGCGGGTTAAGTGAGTTAGGGTTAGCGCGCGGGTCAGGTAAGTGTGCAGTTGTGTGTAGGTTAGGGGGTGGGTTAGGTGAGTTATGGTTTGGGAGCGGGTCAGGTAAGTATGCGGTTGTGTGGACGTTAGGGTTAGGGTGCGGGTGAGGTGAGTGTGCAATAGTGACGGACCTTAGTGTGAGGGTTGGGTTAAGGTAAGTGGATAGCTAGTAGTGTATGTAAAGTTTAGTTTAGGTTTAGGTGTAGGAATTTAAGCATATGTGTGTGAATTGCTGTTTTTTGTGTGTGTTTGTGTTATGTGTAAGTTTCTTGGAATAGCGATTTTTTTTCCCTGGGAAAAAATTTGGTATTCTGACTGTTCGATGTTTTCAGATTTCGGTGTTTGGGGTTCGATATTATAACATTCGATGTTTAAAAACTTTGATGTTATAATATAGACCCTCATGAGGCATCTTGTATACTGTTATATACTACACTTCCTTATTAATTTTTACTTTTGAAGTGAAAATGCTATATTATAGCATGGTATTGTATATTAGTAGGGTGTAGGCAGAGGCAACATTTGTAAGGACAAGGTCAAGCATAATATTTTTTTTTACTGACATTTGATTTCTGGGAAATTTTAGACAGCTTCTTCGAGGTAAATGTAAACTAATATAGTACATACATGTGAGGAAAAAATAACGTTGTTGCTTATCTAGATAAATTAGGAAATGAGTGAAAAGGGGGGAGCAAGAAGGTGTAAGGTATGAATTGGAACTTGTTCATATTTAAGAATATTGTTATCTTGTGATTGAGCAAGAACAGAGGCAGATTTTGGCTAAGAACTATTTCAGAATGGCTTTAATGGACTATAGCATGGATATAGGTAAGGAGTTCTAGGCATTAGCAACATGGTATAAAATTAGATCATGCCCAGCAGACTTAGATTCATAGGTTCCTAGGTTCCTAAGCTAATGGCCCTAAAGCCTTTACAAGCCTAGACCATAGAAGTGCCCTCCCAGTGCCTCTATCAAGTAGAGCCACTGGAGTGATCCCCGGGGTGAACTTTCTATTTTCCATCCACTCATCAAGACTTCTCTTGAAAGCCAGAGAGGTGCTCTGCTTGACATGTATGGGAAGTCTATTCCAGAGCATGGGCAGTCTCTGGGTTATGAGCCTGTCCCTCTAGCATGTTCTGTTGATTGTGATAATGCGGTTGAGGTCTCTGGAGTGTGTGGTGCAGAGGGATTGGTATTTCTTTAGATGTAGCATTTCTAACAGAACTGGGTCAGATATGGCTTTTAGTAGACGATATGAGACAGAGAATAGCTGGAGTTTTTTTGAGTCTGTTCATGTAGGACATGTGTTTAAGGCCTAGGATCTTCTTTGTAAGGTACTTTTGTGGCCTCTCCAGCTGTTGCAGGTGTCTAGTGAGGTACATGCCAAATGGGGCATTATAATCTATGATTGGTCTAATGAGGGAAGAGTAGAGAGAAACAATGACCTCTTTCTTCCTGGATGCAAAACCCTTGCTAATGACATGTGCCACATAGAAGAATTTTCTGACCACAGTGGCAATGTGGTGGTCGAAGAAGAGGTTGCTGTCAACCTGTGTCCCTAGATCACTTATAACTCCTTCAGTGTTCAGTGGACTATCATTGATGTGTTAATTAGTGAGATGATGACGCATTTTTTGGCATTAAGCATAAGGCCATGATTTTAACACCAGTCATTGGTCTCAGTGAGGCCTTTCTGTAGGATGTCTGCATCAAGTGGGGAGTTAATAATGGCTCCCAGTTTGCAGTTGTCTGCGAACTCGGTCAGCCAGAGAACCACCGTGTTGGCCTGGACTTCTGAGAAGTAGATGCCAAACAGGAGATGATCCAAGACCGATCCCTGTGGGACTCCACTCATGACTGGTCGGCAGTCTGACTTGGAGTCCGCTACTTTCACACTATGAGTTCTATCTGTGAGCCAGTTTGCAACCCACCTAAAGATGTAGATGTTGATGCCTAGTTTGGTGAGTTTATCAATAATTCCTGAGTGAGGAATGGTATCAAAGGCCTTGGCCAGATCAAGGCACGCTGTATGAACTGCCTTACCCTCATCCACAGCTCTGGTGACTGACTCAAAGAAGTCAACCAGGTTGATGAGGCATGATCTACCTTTCACAAAAGTATATTGCGTGGGGTCTAGAGTTATGGAGATTCCGTATATCTTTGTTAATTAGGTCCATGATGATGTGCTTCATAGCCTTACATATCAGACTTGTCAGGCTAATGGGGCAATAATATCCAGGGTCTGTAGTTGCTCCTTCTTTATGGAGAGGGATAACTGTAGCAGTGTGCCATTCAGAAGGGACAAAGCCTGAGGTGAGGATGAGAGTGAACAGGGCACACAGATGTGGTGCCAGTTCACTTTGTAATTCATGAAGAACACAGCCAGGGACATTGTTGGGTCCCATGGAAGCTGTATTATTTGCCTTGGACAATGCAGCTTTAACCTGTGCTGCAGTAATGCTGGGTGTCTGGCATTCTTCCGGTACTGAGATTGGTCCTGGGGGTGGGGGGGTAAAGTCAGCACTGAATCTGTCAGCTAGTATGTTGGCAATATCTGCTGGCTCAGTATAGGAGGTACCATTGTGCAGTAACTCATAGCAAATCTGGGTTTTGCCGTGGAGATTCTTGTTATAACTATAGAAGGCTTTGTGGTTGTTTTTAGTGTCTGCCACAATTCTGCCTTCATAGCTGGCTTTGGAGGTTTTGATGAGGGATCTCAACTTTTTGTTAAGGCTAATAAGGGAATTTTTCCAGTCTTGGGACTTCACCTTTTTCTACAACAGTTTCTTCCTTATGTTGTAGAGTATATTAATGGCAGGGGACCACCAGATTGGCTTCCTTTTTTTGGAGGAGAGTGCCTTAGTTCTGTTCGGTATGGCTAGTTCCATGGATTTATGTACATGTTCGTACAGTGCACTGGTGTATGATTTGGCAGTCATGCATCTATTTTCCATTGACATGAGTGCCATGAAGTTACCCACCTCTGCACCTCTGTTTTTAGGAGTCCAAAGTCAGCTTTGGAGAAGTTTTACATAGTGGATACCTTTGCGTGGCGTGTGGGTGAGATGTGGATTTCCATGGTGATTAGTTTGTGGTCAGATCTAACCAGGGAGGAATTGACTCCTGGTATAGAGCAACGGTTGCCAGTGTTAGTAATAACTAGGTCAAGGATGTTGCTTCCTGTAGTGGGGGTAAGAGTGAGCTGGTCTAGGGCACTGGAATTGATGAATTCCAGGAAGCGTTGGGCCAGTGCATTGGTGCATTAGTAGTTTTCACAGTTGATGGAGGGGTAGTTGAAGTCACCTAGTATGAGAGTGTCGGGTTGGATCTTAATAGTTTCCATGGTACTTAGGAATGTGGAATGAGAGTTTTGGGACATGGTGTTAGGTTGTACCCTAATATTTTCCAGTGTATCAAGAAATGAGAAGTGGGAATCCTGGGGCATGGTGGGAGATCTGCACAAGCTACAATTTGGATTGCGGTCTTGCCCAGAGTTAGTTGCACTTGGATAATCTCATATGCATTATGCTGTGCAACTAGCCTGGAGGTGTGGATATTCCTAATGAATATGGACACACCTCTGTTTTTAGTGTTTTGGTCCAGGTTAGGTGGCCGAAAGGAGTGGTATGAATTATAGCCTGGTAATGCAGTTGTGCTCTCTGGAGCCTTGAACCAGGTCTCTGTCACTGCACAGATGTCGATGTTCTCCATTTTAAGGAGTGCCTTGAGTGAGTGCATTTTGAGGTTTAGACTTCTAGCATTGAGTAGCATTACCCTCAGATTTTGCTTGCTTGTACCTGTTAAGGTGGTGAATTTGTCATTTGAACCTTGCCTAAGAAAGGCACTATAGGGGTGGCAAGAGCCTTAGCCAGTTTCTGGAATCCCAAGGGTGACAGGTGCAGGTCATCTCTAGCAAAGTATCGTGGTTTGTCGATCATGTCATCCCAGGCAGACAGATACTGTATCCCCTTAGAATGACACCAGAAGCTTAGCCAATTGTTGAAGTCAATCATTTTGTCCTTGTACTGTGGTATCATTCTGGGTGACGGCAGGATGCTACTCAGGGCTAGGGTCATACCTGCCTGGGCTACAAGATCAGACAGCTCCACCATGTCTCTTTTCATGTAGTTCAGGGAGGTACATCTCAGGTCATTCACACCAACATGGACAATGACAGAGTCATATTTGTACTTGTTGTGGAGTTATTGTGGAGCATTATGTGGTGGATCCTGGCACCTGACAGGCAGCTGACAGTAACTTTCTCCTTGTTTAGCCTGGTGAGTGGAACATCAGTGTGCCTGACTCTATGACTAGAGTGTTGGGTATGTTGTTATGCCTTATGAGCTGTGGTTGAGTGGTACACTGAGTTTATGGGCTATGTGTCATTTGGGTTGTGTTGGGTGGGTTGCTTGTGTTTTTGCTTTGGAGGTCCCTGTTGCTTGGGTAGAGTTTTATTGAGAGCCTCGGTGAATGTAGGTGTGTGTGTTTTGGTGGTGTAGGTTTTGAGGGACTATGTGATGAGTGTGGTGTTATGCAAGTGTTTACCTTCTCCTCTTGACTGTTTAGTCCAATCTTGGTTGAAGAGAGCTTTGCTTCCAGTTTGGCTATATAAGTGCATCTCTCACAGGTTGTAGTGTTGGGTGATAGGAGGAGAGGGTTGTCTGTGTACATGAGGCAATTGCTGCATTGCCCCAAGATGCCCAGATTCATCAGGTAGACAGGATAAAACACCGGGAGCTGACCCTTAGACATGCCTGAATAGGTAGGTAGGATAGTAGATAAAACTAACTTAGAACCCCCATAAAACTCCGGACCTGTTAAGAACCTTGCTAAGGCCAAATACATCAAACTAAGTGATTGTGTATTAAATTTCTAAACCCCTCCAAACCCGGACACCACTGAGGCATACTATGAGCTGTGCACAAAAGCGCTGCACAACCACATTCATAGCTGCATAGAGAAGGCAGTACCTGTCCAAGTAAAACCTATGATTACTGGCAAAAATAAACCACCCTGGTGGACCCCCCAGCATAAATAGGAAAAAAGAACAGACAAAATAGTGCAAAAAGGCACTCTCCTTTCTAAACAAACAATTTATAGAGCTGGTCAAATCTGCTAAAGCAAGCTATGAGGCAAAGATAGCCTACCAGGTGAAAGATAACCATAAGGCTTTTTTTTTATTATTTTGTAACCTCAGGGGAAATGCTCAGCAATGTGGCAAGTTAATCATGAATGGCAACTCTTACACCCAGACTGAAATTATAGCACACCTGCTGGCCGACAAGTCCAGTTCATAGTTCTCACCTCCTTCTACACCCAAAGAAATACCCACAACCATCCCCCTACCAGACATTAACGAGGGAACAAGTCATTACTGTGCTAGCTAAAGCCAAAAACATAGACTCCATGGGTCCTGACAGTATTCCAGGATGCTTGTTAAACAGCTTAAAACAGAATCTATCAGGGCCACTTCAAACACTCTTTAACCACAGCCTCTGGCTGGGCTTTGTCCCAGAGGAATGGGGGACTGCAACTGTCATCCCTCTGCTTATGGGGGCCCCATCAACTGACCCAGGCAACTATAGACCCATAAGTTGGAAAGAATTATTATCGACGTAATCAATAATAACATAGGAGCTCTCCAAATGCTGGACCAGACCCAACTGGCTTTGTTAAAGGGAGGTCTTGCCTGCTGAACTTGGTGGACTTCTTTGAGAAAGTCACCAGGGCCATGGATTAGAGTAAAACTGTACACACCACTTATCTAGACCTGCTCAAAGATTTTGACACAATCCCCCACTCAGGGATCATAAATAAACTTACTGAATTAGGCATAAACCTGTACATCGTCAGATGGATAGCAAGCTGGCTCACTGACAGGACACATGTTGTTCGGATAGGTGAATCCACCTCTGATAAGGAACCTGTTACTAGTGGTGTCCCACAGTAGTCAGTGTTGGGACCTCTCCTATTTGATATATACTTCTCTGAAGTGAAACTCAATGTTTGGATCCTCTGGCTCACCAATTTCACCAATGATTTTAAGCCGGGAGGAATCACTGAATCCCCAGACAATGCTGACATCCAACAAATAGGTCTAAAAAGGACAAATGACTGGTACCAAAATCATGGTTTTTGATTAAATGCTAAAAAATGCATAATGATACCCTTTGGTAAATCAGATATCCCTGCCAATTATAATATTGACAGCACACCCCTAAATATAGACCCAGTGGTGAGGTACCTAGGAACACAGATAGTCACCTACACTTTGACCACCAGATAGCTATGGTAGTGAAGAATTCCTTTTGTGTGGCTCAACTTATTAGTAAAGGCATGGCATCACGATCAAAGGAAGTCATAATGCCATTGTACTCAGCCCTCATCAGGCTTATAATCGAGTACATTGCTCCCTTCTGCATATACCTAACCAAGCACTCACACAAATTGGAGCAGCCCCAGAGGTTTCTCACTTAAAAAATACAAAGCATAAGACACATGTCTTATGCTGACTGACTAAAGGCCCTATCTCTTTACATAATCGAATATTGTTTATTGAGAGGTGACTTATGCCTGACCTACAAGGCATTCTCTTATCCAGCCCTTATAAAAATGTTACATATTTGCAAGAAAACTTATACAAGGGTTGCACATTCCATGGACTTGAACCTTATTTAGGACTCTAACAGAACTTGCTGGAAAGACAGATTCATATCCTAAAAGCTACCTCATTTATGGAACAGACAAAACCAAGCCCGTTCCTCACTTTCTTGAAAAACAATTCAGATAAATGGATGGGGGACTGTAAATTCACTCCTGAAGTAAAAGAATTCAGATAAATGGATGGGGGACTGTAAATTCACTCCTGAAGTACTTCCCATGTCCCTTATGGAACGAGGCAGTCTGTAAAATGACTAAGGGCTCCAACACCCGGAGACTACCCCATCCCATATCTGGTGAATTAAGATATAATACTGCCACATCCTGGGTATTATTTGCTTGGCTTGTAAAGCCTCTTGTGCAATTAGCTTAGTAATCACCTGTGAACCTATATATCTAAGTACACACACACACAAACACAAATTTGAATGTGGGTACATTCAAATAAATGGCATGCATGTCATTGCATACAGTTTTTACAATTATTCTGTGCAGGTGCTGGAATTTTACTTTTTAAAAATAAGCACATTCATATATATATATATATAATGGATCTACTTCAAATTAGTGGAATCCCAGATTACCAACTCCCAGTTTACCGTGATGGCAACTGGAATTTGGCCCCTGGTTTAAGCCTGTTTATAGATAGGCCTTAGACCAAAAGAAGTCACTTATAATGAGAGCAAGCCTTACAGCATCAAGACAGACTTACATGAGAGCAAGCCTTACAGCATCAAGGCAGACTTACATGAAAGCAACTGTTTTGAAATCTAACCCACCGTTTTATTTTTTTCCTTTGAGAATTCTTGGGTGTGTAAGTATTTTTATTTACTTATTCATCTACTTACTTATCTACTTAATTACTTTTTTTTTTGTCGGGTTCGCACTTTCTTTGATGGTGGTGGAAACCTTCTGAAAACTGGTATACAATTCCCAAAACTATGGCTATACCCCTCTATACAAATTCATGTCTGTTCAACAAGCTGTTACATCATGCTATGATAGGCTTCTCCTTTGGCAGGAACATGGATACACTTACTGGTCCTATGTTTCTTCCTCTTCATGTACCTAAAAGGAAAAAATAAGTAAATAAATAGCCCTTGCTTGAACTGTAGACTCAGTCTGCTCCTCAGCCGTTGGTGGGTGACTTTACAGTGGCCATAGCTTGTCACCACTGACTAGTTTCACCATAGTCTTTTAGAATAGCCCTTTTTGGCACCATGGACCTGGGGTAAGCATACATTCTGTGGCTGATGCAGGGTCCATACTGCGTATGGGAGAACCATCAACACTGGGCATGGAAGTTTCTCCTGAAGGTTTTTCCCAGGGTGGCCAGGGTAGGAGATCTGTTTTCTGGTTTGAACTGTCATCCATTCAGTTGGTCTTCTTCTAGGGTTGCCCCCTAGGAAAAACAAAAGGTTAAACATATTTTATCTCAAGACAGCGGGTATGTTAATAAAAATAAATTACTTAGCTTGCAGCCCCTGAAATCGTGAGGATGTTTTATTGGAGGATTCTGATGACAAGGACAGGGATTCTCCAATGTTTTCCTCACAAACACATGACTCTGGTTCTGAAGAAATTGTTTCCTTTACTACATACCTTAGTCAAGTTGCTCTTCAAAGAAATAATTTGCATATAACTGATTTTAAATTTTTTATTGCATATGTAATGAGCATTGAATTTAAGTCATATGACTACCTTATGTTGTTTTTTTCTTTCTCACTATTAATATCTATCAAATTTTATGTCTTCAGTTTGCTATGCTACCTGTATATAAAACTAAGTATCGTGGCACTCTTATTGTATACAATGTCACTACCTGCTACTATTGTAAGAACTGTCTTCTGGAAGCACTGTTATACAAGATTATTGGTCTTGTCTCCCACTTGACCAATTTATTCGGTTCTAGTATTTTTACCATTATGAATGTCTGTTGCTATTTTTTCTGTATTATATTATACAATTTCCTTTCTACTAACAAAATAATTTACTAACAATAGAGCTTTTCTCCACGAGCCTCTGTTGAAAAAGGGTTTTATGCCCAGTCGGACTCTCCCGGTAAACAAATGTAAAATAAATAAATAATAAAATAAATAAATATAAGGCCGACTAGTAAACAGGTAACACTTTTGTGGGGATCTTTACCTTGTACTGGAAAAGTTAATTATGTCTACATTTGAACCAGCTCTTCTGGCTATTTTTGGTTCATTACTTGTAGATTGTTTTGCTTACTGCTATGACATCTACAACACAGTATCCCAATTGAAAGTGCTGTACTTTCTGTTAATTTTCCTTACACATTCTGATTATCCCCCCCCCCCCCATCAGCAGTAATGCTTCCTGCTTCCTGTACTATTCACCTTTGGACATCTCCTATAATTCTTGTACCCTTTTCCCATATAACAGTAGGATGCATCACTGCAACAAACTGAAAGATATATATATGTATGTGTCTTAAACTTGAATGTAATGTTATGTATATATAACTTTGAAAATAATGTTATGTTTTGTAAAGTGTTTTATAATAAGTTAGTAGTATATGTGCTAAATGCCGGTATTGCTTATGACTGAAATCCGCTTGAAACTAGCATTTACTAAATGGTCAATGTGCTTTTCTCCCTGGGCCTCCGCTGAAAATGGACATGTATCCAATTGGACTATCCCGGTCAACAAATGTAAAATAAATAAATAAAATATGTAAAAAGTACCTCAATGAGCAGTTACATTAGCAAATGAACAGCACTGCTCCAGACCATACAATAAAATACATCCACTGCATCTGTTTCCATCATCATTAAATCAAAACAACCAAGAAACTATGTTGCAGAAAATATTTAAAAAAGTCCACTGTTGTGCCTGCCTGAAAAAAAAAGTAGCTCATATAAGCAGTACCTACATTTTAAAGACTGCTAAATTGTTCCTGTCAGCATGGGATGGCAGATAAAAGGAGCACTCAGAGGAAACTGTTAGCATTTCCTGAAGTGTTAGTTACCCTTCCCCCAAGGTACTGAAACCCGAGCTCATAGATTAAAAGCTGCCTGAATGTAAACAAAAAGATCACATGACCTACCATCCTAATCAAAACAATCAGACCAGCAGAGAATCTTGACACTCTCCCTTTAAGACCTGTTCCACCCTGTTAACCCCTCATTGCACTACTTTTCAAGGCCTGTGGATGTCATCCACGTTAAATGCACCACTGGACACTCATAGTACATACAACTAAATAAGTAGGAGTTCTAATCTCCATACTGGCAACTGTGTGTGTGTGTGTGTGTGTGTGTGTGTGTGTGTGTGTGTGTGTGTGTGTGTGTGTGTGTCTGTCTGTGTGTGTCTGTGTGCATGTGTGTGCGTGTGTGTGTGTGAAGCATATCCCCTGTTGCAGTGTGTGTTGGATATACCATTTTGAGGCCTGTTCCACCCTGTTAACCCCCCATTGCACTACTTTACAGGGCCTGTTGATGTTATCCACCTTAGATGCACTGTTGGACACTCTCTGTGGCACATGTGATAAGTACATAGCACTATAGTATATACCAACTAGATAGGTAGGGGTTCTAATCTCAATACTAGCAACTGTGTGAGTGTCTGTGTATGCATATCCCCTGTAGCAGCATGGTTGTCTTGCCTGTGTGTGTGTGCAATGGTTATATCATTTTATGGGCCTGTTCCACCCTGTTAACCCCCCCCATTGGCAAACTACTTAGGGCCTACTACTGACATCCACCTTAGAAGCACAGTTAAACATTTTCTAATACAATAGCACTGTGGCGCATGTATGTCAGTCTGTAGTGTACATAGCTAGATAGGTAGGGGTTCTAATCTCAAATGTAGAAACTCTGTGTTAGTGTTTGTGTTTGAATGCATATCCCCCTGCAGCAGTGTGGATGTGTATATCACAGTTATACAATTTTAAGGGCCTGTGCAAACCTGTTAACCCCCCACTGGCAATCCTTACAGCACCTGCAGAAGTCATCCACCTGAATAGTACTGGTAGCCACCAAAAAAAATATAAGTTCTGTGGCACATGTGATATATATATATATATATATATATATATATATATATATATATATATATATAATTTATATATATATAGTGCTATTGTATGTAAAACTAGACAGGTAGGGGTTCTACTGTCAACAATGACAGTTCATGAGTAATATGTGTATGTATGTATAACTCCTTGCAGCAGTGTGACTGTGTTAGAGCTAACACTATACCTCTCAACACCTTAGAACAATACAGAAAAGTGAGACAAAGGCCAAACATTAGGGTCCATCTTTAAACAAACATAGAAAGTAGATAACATAGCATAACTGGTTGTGCATTAGCATGCATTTTCTGCAGGGTATGAAGTCTGAAATGAAAATATCCGTCATTATTGTCTAACATCAGTCTTGCCACTAATTTGCCAGAAAACCACAATGTTATGACAAATGGACCTAAAATATGTGTCAAACATCAAGACATTTTACAGAAATCTGTACAGATGACAGGTACGGATCACCTGTCCCACCCTGCAGGTTGCAGTCCATGTTTGGCAAGGTGTGACCTGTGTAAACAACTCAAACAATACAGAGGTCCCAAGAGTGAAGGACAACACATATTTCCCTAAAGTTGTGTAATAGTTGCATAGAACATTTATGTCACACCAGAAGCACCTTAATGTAATGAGAAATAGCATAAGCTATGTAAATGTGATCCAAAGAAGCTGTTTTACTGGAACACCAAGGGAAACCTTGTCCGTTGCACTTGCCGTGGGTATGGTTTACCCTGCCAACTCTCACAATACTACAAGAAGTATCCTACATTGCACATTTAATAAGGTGGCAACCCTACTCTGTGTTGCCCATGTGTGTGCAATATGTAGGCATGTGGAGGCCTTGTGAGTTGCTGCTGTCCTCAATGACCTACATGTATCTAGGCATGAATGTCAACTGCCACCACCCACATTTGCAGGTACTGTCTAAGGCTGTAGTGACTATAAATAGTGTGCTGTCTGTCATTGACTCACCAACTGATGTTAACTCACTTCAACGGGGTCATACATCAGGTATGGAATTGTGCCAAGGTCCTGTCATCAAACTGAATGCAGAAAGAGTGCCATCATACCATATAGCAAGGACATGGCCCCACTATTCCCCACATCAATGGCAACCCCATAAACACATAACCTGCATTGAGAAACCTGGGTACTCAGGTTGATAACACTGTTGCATTCAGCCATCAAGTAGTGGCAGTGGCCAGAAAAGGCTTCTACATGGTTCACCACATAGGTAAGGGGAATGGATACAGACTAAAGGCGGACATTACCTCTGCATAGTCCTCAGTCTGTACAACAATAATTTAGTTCCATGGCCCATTTGGTATGTACCTATCCACACATCTGCAGCAACTGGAAAGGCCATAGTAATACCCACAAAGGTAATCCATGGCCTCCGACAACTGCTCCCTGCAGACAGCCTTCATTCAGTACTGACCCATGCGGTATTTGCCAGGTTGTCCACAGGTGGGCTGTGGCACTCGTAGATGGCAATGTTGTGCCCAGCTCTTCAACAGTTGGCCCATATATGTGAGTCTAACTCTTTTCACATTACAAGCATGGCAGGTCAGAATCTGATATGTGACATAAACAAAACCTGCTGGAGAGACAGGTTTGTCACCCAGAGGCTGTCCTGTTACAGGAATGGACTTCTCAGACATGTCAAACAGAGTGCTATGCAGACCCACATCAAGTGCAGCCATGAAGAGTGAATGGAAAACCACAATTCTGTCCCCAGGATGGCATCTGTGTCCTTCAATGACAGGGACAACATGTGTTGTTTGATGATTCTGTCAGGGATAAAGTAATGGCTAGGGTTGTAAGGGATCCAGCACCCTTAATCTAGTAACCTGCTATGATCCTATGAACCTGTGATCCTGCAGAAGTCCCAGGTGACATGTATCAAGAGTAGCATGATGTGTCAAGGAGTATGCAAGCAAGATTACGCTGTCTATCCCAATTGTCCCTCACACAATGTTCTACACATACACACCTACTTTAGGTAACCATGCACATATACAGCCGCACCTTGCCACTATGCCATCCTAAGCTGCTGTATTGGCAGCAGGTCCCCATGATGTACATACACAGACATCTGCAACAGAAACAGAATAAAGTCTGGGATACAACAGTCACTCAGCAATACTAACAGCAATACAGCATCATGGCACAAAGGTACATACACTTTGATGTGTACGCATGACAATTACCAGCAGACAGCACCTTACCAGGCATAACACTACTGCACTACAAACTGCCATTAACTGTACTACAGCCACCCTGTGCATCAAACTCATATTAGCATGTCTCTGCATCGATAGTATGGATGACAGAGATGTGGCACAGGTATCATCACATGCACAGGGTGCGTTAGCCTAGGCAGTGCCACACAGTTGACATTGTGTGTGTCTGGGGGGGTGCTGGTCAGCTGGGCCATGGAGAGCAGCTGTGTTTGTCTGCTGATGACCTGCATGTGACAGTGATGTGAGTGTGTGCATGTACACAGTGAAGCCAAGTCCAAGCCCTACACGAGGGTATATTGGACAGCTGTGGACCATACCTGGCAGACTGGATAATTTACCATCTCTGGCCATCAACATGGGAACTGGTTCTGCAGGAGTGTCAATGGCACCACCATGCCCAGGGCCAGATGCAGTAATACTTGCTGATGGTGACTGGTGTCTGCTGGGTCTGTGTCCCTCATGGGACTACCCAGAACTACATGCCCATTGTGGTATGGAAAGCACCCTCCTGTCACTACTGCTGGTGGTAGTGCCACCACAGCAGTGTGACTCTGCACGACCATATAGGCTCTCAGCCGTCTATCTACTACATCAGCAAAATGACATAAGGCATCACCAATGCTATGGATGGAGTCATGCATGCCAAGCAGTGTTGCATCCATGACCCTGAGCATTCATCTGTGTGGCATCCATGACCCTGAGCATCCATCTGGTGTACCCTTCACAATATGTCTGTGCCTCCATGATGGACCGAACATGTGCCGTGTGACACATGCTGTGACACCTATGACAGGTGCTGGATGGGCAGCAGTCCTCATTTGAGCACCCCTGGCAATCTGACCATGTGGGACCTCACCAGCTCTCTGGCCATGGCTAGTGTCTACATTCACTGATGCCATAGTCACCACATTCTCTTGTTTGATGCCTCCACCCTCTGACTGTCCAATATCTGTGGCTGCTGGGGACTGGGTATGTGTGGGCATACTGACTGTGTGCGGGGACATTGATTGTGGAATGAAGTGGGATGTCAACTAATGGGACAGATTCAGCCCCCAGCAACCCCACCTGTGCTTCATTATAGCCACCATCACTGTTAGAGTCCGATGAGACACTGACATCAGGTTGTGAAGGGGACACACTCCAACTGCCATGATCACCTGTGAGGGGAAGACGGCATGACTACATTAATTCCTGAACTATATTGTCTGCTGATCCACATACACACACACACACACACACACACACACACACACACACACACACACACACACACACACACACACACACACACACACACACATATCATAGCTCTCAAATAATCAGGGACATATGTCAACAGAATAAGAGTCAAACCCAGAAAAAATCATGGACAATCAGGGACATTTTTAAAATATTAATACTATTAACTTGACACATCGGCAGAATAAAAGAATGTTAATTACTATACATTTTGTGAAATGAAAGAAATCTATACCTCTTACTTACTGCCATTATGTATTGAGTATAATTCACCACCTTTTCACCAAGAGTCAATAATCTTAGGAGGGATTAAGAGGGACAGAGCTAAATTTTGGGGTCTAAATCAGAGACAGTTGAGAGATGTGACACACATACAGGTGAGGTGCTACAAATGCATTATACAGACCACACGTTGTGAGTGATGTCATGCACAACACATAGGCAGACCACAACAGACACACAAAAGACAGACCCTTAACAACATGCAGTGCAGCTATGTCCAGTTAATATTGCTAGTGCTATGCACCTATGAGAAAAGTGACATATTGTGTATGTACTGGACCTTCACGAAAAACACAGTGCACCTGTTTCCACAATAGTAATGCACCCCTTTATAGCAGACTGCCTACACCTTCACAAGAATATGTGCTAATATGTTACAGCTCATGCAAATATGCTACTGTGATTATCGATGTAAAGCACTGCAGTGAATCCCTCCACAAGTGAACATGCAAGTATTGCAACATGGCTAAGCGTTACAGTTTTGTCCATAGCAAAGTTGCAGCCCTTAGCATGCCTAGGGTATAGATGAGCCATAACAAAACATTTCCACATTCAGCTGCTACAGCATGATGGCCCCCAGCCACATCAGAGGTACCTATGAATTTGTGTGGGAGAGGTATTTTCAGCAGACACAAATATGGCATTGGTACAGGATAATATGTACAGTACAAACTGTGATACTACCCACATTGCTGACATTCACAATATGTGTGCACATGTGTGCATTACAACCCCCCACAAATGCTACAGTATTAATGTGATGACAACTGGATGCTCCTCGGCTGTATAAGCTGGGCCACCCACCTCCATGACATATGGTGTTATTGATTCTTGTGAGCTGGTGGCTGAACCCAGGTTTGCCAAGAACTTCTCTGTGTCAAGCATGGTTGTTGTGTAGCAGGCCCTACACCAGTGCTAACATGGTACCTGGCCACAGCTGCAGCCCTTTGCCATGCATAAAGTATCAGATCAGTGGCCTGATGTCGAACCTGCTCATACCTCCTGTCCTGCTGGCCCACATGATTAATTAAGGTCATGAGGTCTACCCACAGTGCAGTGTGTTCTTGCTCGTTATGGTGAGTCCTTGACAACAACACCTGGTGATGGAGTCTCAGGACATCAATTATGGCGGCAGTGTCAGCTTCTAAGAAGGGTGGATTTCTATGGTGGCACATCCCACCTGAAAGACTTGAAGAGGGGAACACATCACAGCACCACATACATTGCTCACCATGATGTACACACCCTGCACATCCACATTTGCTACCACTATCCACTGCTAACGTCCACATCATACCCCACCATCTATCACCACAGTATGTGTGTGGTTATCAGCAACATAGTGGCACTACATAATGCATTGCCCTCCTGATCTTGATGTTTCCTGCTACTTGCTACATGTGCTATACAGTGTTCAAACGCATTGTCCTGTTGTACCTATTACTGCTTGTTCATACCCTGTCTACATTGTATGCAGTGGTTTCAGCCTCCTACTGTTGTATGAAGCACCTGGGTTGTAGGGCCACTCATTAGGTCTCACTTGCCTTCCTCTCTCAGATTCTGGTCTATATGTCTGGAAAATGCCTTACAGTTTCCCCTGCTAGTCCAGTTGATATGGGTGTCCTGACACAGTGTAGCACCTGCCTCATGTACACGGATGGGCAACCATCTGCAATCACCAGCAAGGAACACACTGTGTGACAGATACAATGACATTAGGAACCTACAGTCCATGCTCTTTCCCTGTCAAGCACATATATCTGTCCCTGAACAGGTTGTGAACACAATCAGTACACCTCACACACCACTCACATCTACACAACACACACACACACACACACACACACACACACACACACACACACACACACACACACACACACACACACAGACACACTCACACACACATATATGCAGACAGGTCCTCAGTATCCACATCCACAAACAAAGGATACCTCTGAGGCAAACCTACATGTGAATGCCACAGCCCTACAAAGCACATGCCACACATGGTCATGCAGACATCACCACATGTCAAACATATTACACATAGGACACTCCATTGTGAGACACACTGATGTGCCTCTCACCTGGCTGTGTATATGGATGGTCACAGTTAGTTGCATGTCAGGTGACAGAATCCTCCATATCGCATATGCACTGCTGTCTCTCACCAACAGGTACTGTCATGTATCTGTCACAGTCCATGTTGGCGTGCCTGACCTGAGATGTATGTCCCTGGACTATATGCAGCGAGACATGACTGAGCACACTGATTATGTGTCCCAGCCAGGTATGTCCCTAGCCTTATGCAGCATTCTGCTGTCACCCAGACTGATGCCATAATACATTCAGGAAATTATTGACCTTAACATGTGGCCTTTTATCCTGTGATATTCCAGGGTGTACCAGTACCTGTGAACTTGGGATGATATGGACAACAAATCATGATGCTTTGCCAGAGATGGCCTCCATCTGTCTCAACTGGCCTTCATGTGTTTGGCAATGGTTCTTGCCATAGTACCTTCAGTAGGCCAAATGGTGAGGTTATCACTACCAACATACAACTGTCAGCACAGTATACATTGAAGGCCATGCTGCTAAATGCTAGGATGCTACACATGACTCTGCCCTCAATGCAAGCACTGTTAACCCTGGGAATTGCTGATATCTGTGCAGTCACACACACATGGTTCAAAGCTGCAGAGATCATCCCAGCCTTACCTGATCAACCATCCTATCATAGAGTCATACCCCAAAGTGTGGGCAGAAATGCCATGAGACATGATTTCAGTATATATGACACACATACACAACACCATGCTGTACAGGCAGTAAGATGCACAGGGGGCACTGCAGGGGCAGTTCACCATTGCCAACACACCTATGCAAATCATAGCCAGCTATTAGCCACCATGTGTGACTAGGAAACCCATTCTGCCTATATGGACCTCATCAACTGCATTATGATATGGGTCTGTACCCTGATCCTCGGTCACTTGAATGACCCAAGCATACACTGGACGACATACCAATGCCAGCACACAAATGGCCCTATGGCCATCAACAGTGGTATTACAAACACCTTGGTGCAGCTAGGGGCTACCCTCAGATGAGTTGAATGTGTGTTGGAGTTGATATTACACAACACAGGTTGCCAGTGTACCATCCCTACAGTGTCATCCCCCATGGCAAAGCAACCATCATGCAATTATGTTTGCAGTCACCATCTCCCACAATACCCATGTAGCTAGGGTCAGACATGCATACACCCCCAACATGGTATACAGACAGTCATCTCCCATTCTCCACATATGTCTGCAACATCACAGGAAGCATTTGCTTCTGATCACTTGTGGTGGTCAAGGACACCAGCTATACCAGTGCTGTAGGTATAGCATACTTGATGCCTGACCGAGTCAGTGTAGGCTTCACCCCCCATCAGTACATCAGGATGTTCACAGTACCTGCCCCCTTCTCCTATATATAGGGAACAGGTTACTACTGCCATGTGACAGATGGTATACATCCACCATGGGAGCCTATCACATAATAGGATGCACCCTATATGACCCAAGCATAACCTTGCAACACCATAAGGCACTGCATTCGCAGGAGGCCTGACTACTGCCTTTGTCCCAGCTGTGTGAAGGACGACTACTGTCACCCCTTTACCCTAAGGTGGGGCACCCACCAATCTGTCATATTATGCACCCATCAGCCTAACTAGGCTGTTCTGCAAGGCCATAGCACAGTTTATAATGAACCTCATTAACAAGGGCATTGGCCACCTCCACACACTCCATCACGCACAGTTAGGCTTTGTCAAGGAAGGGGTCATGTCTGTTACACACGGTTGGCCTGTTTGACACAGACACCAAAACCATGGATAGGTGGTGACAGTGTACACTGCCTACCTTCACCTGGACAAAGTCTTTGACAGCAAAACACACTTGGCCATAATAGATATATGCTGCCAAGAATGCATCACACCATATGTTACAATAGGGGTAGCACACTGGTGCACTGTCATGACCCAACTAATCCACAGTGCGGAATCCACCTCAACCGGCTGACCCATAACTAGCAGCATAACCTGTTGTTCTGTGTTTAGGCCTCTGTTATGTATGATGTATATATCTGAGGTGCAGGCCACAGCCATTGGCCTATGGTCAACCATGTCTGCAGATGACTGTATGCTGTGTGCTATCACCGGATTCCCTACTGATGTGGACATCTGCCTAGGAGGTTGTCATGCAGATACATGACTGGTGCCAGACACATGGCCTCTGGCCACATACCAAGAAATGCTGTGTCAACCCCTTAGGGGAGAGTGATATAACCAGTTTACCTTTATATTACCAAGAATGACAAATATGAACACACTATTGTGCGACTTTAAACTGCAAAAATCAAATGTCACCAAAGTTTGAAAATCAAAATCTGGAAAACCAGATTCAATGATTTTCGAACTACAAATTACACTACATATCGTTATGCAGGGGGGCAAGCCCCCCTGCCCCCCTCACACCCCCCACCTTTAATATACTAACTCCAAGATCACACTACAGTAAGGAAAAGGGTTCATTTCCTGATCCCCACTATGGTGCGATCTGCACCTGAAATGCCGAATCTGCAATGAGCGAATACCAATGTGCATTCGCTCATTTTAAATTTGGATCATATTTTGTTGACTTTCTGTGATTTTGAAAATGCACTTTCAACCTTCTTGGGATCAAACTTGTGCATATCAGTAATATAAAGGTAAATTGATGTAACCACATATTATCACAGTCCTAACAACATGCTAGGCATGCAATCAGTCATGAGGGATCAGTACACACAGGTTGATGGCAACATGAAATTTCACTACCATGTTACTTCTGTTGTATGGTAAACCTTCTACATGGCTCACCTCATACTTAAGGGTATGTCATCCAGGGACATGTGGTCCTAATATCCTTGCATTCCTCCCAATAAGGTCCATTATTGTGTAAAATGTCCTGTTCATCATTCATCTCACACAGCACATGCAACAACTGGGGACATCACAGTTTCCCCACCAGGGAATACTACAGCCTCAAATATCTACCATACACAGATAGGCTATAAGTCCAACCCTCTACCCGATTTCATACATACTTCTAAGAGGTGAACTCTGTCTGGCATGCAAGGCAATTATGGCCTCCACATTGTTGGGACTGCTGCACAAGTGCAACTCAGGCTCCACTCTATTAGCACACACACACACACACACACACACACACACACACACACACACACACACACACACACACACACACACACACACACAGCCTCAATCTGGTGTGTGACATCAACTGGGCTTTTTGGTGCCTGAGATATGTGTCCCACACACTCACCCTGCTGTGGAATGGTCACCCTGTCCCTATCAGGCAGGGTAGCTATTTCCACCTTTGCAGGCAGAACCCGGATAACTGAATGGTTAACTGCATATACACCCTTCGGATACAACCTGTGTCCATGTTGGACTGATGCATCAGGTGCTGCCTTGCATACACATGGGCTAACATCATCTGGCTTAGGCATATGGGGGCTCAGGTCCCATAGGCTAGTAACCTCGTATGGTCCTAGGTATACCAGTTATGGCCTGTGTGCTGTGACAGACTGTGTTGTTATGTGTCCACACCCATCACTGCCATTGACTGTGGTGTGTCCCCTATGGGCAACGTTACAGTACCATGTCATACAGCCAATATCTGACAAATAAGTGAGTGGTACTACAAGTGCATGTGGACATTCCAGCAACATCTGTGCTACACAATAACTGAGAGCAGTGCATATGTGGTGTAGGGCTTCTGCCTCATAGGTGTCTGACATCTGCAGTACCCAGATGTTTACAGAATGTATACATGTGCCTAATATACATAGATACCCTGCCTGACACATGTGAATGTCTGGAAACCAGTTGGACAAAATGTAATTGTTGCCCCCAGAGTGGGTACTGTATGCATTTGCTTACATTGTATGCTCAATATGTACACACTGTTGCTGAGGCAGACCCTGTGCCAATATGTGCACACTGTTGCTGAGGCAGACCCTGTGCCACCCCCCCCCACTACTACTGCCTATAACCTGCTGTCCTGCTGTAGGGGGTCACTAGGTATGCTAGACATAGCTATCAGGCAATGACATACAGGTGTTGATTACACAGTGACCTAGCCAGTGTACATTAGGAACAATCAGGCACACACGGACAATGTTTGACCTAACCTGTATGACATTCACAGACTGAGAGGGGCTCACTGACAGTACACGATGTGATATGCCAGCTGTATCCACCAGTAGTTACTGTCACTATTGTACAACAGACAATCCAGTAGTATTGTTATGTGAGCTGACCATTGCTGGGGGGACTCAGGGGCCAGAGCTATGGTCTATGCCACTGCTGACAGAGCCAAAAGACAAGACTGTAGGTGCTGAACAGCAGAGGAACAGCAACATGTCATTCCAAGGTATGTTGTTGAGACCTACTGTTGAAATTCCTATTTCCTATGACTGCATCCCACCATCTGCATTCCATTACATGGTTAATTCTATAACATACCTAGTATAGTGCTGTACTTCACTTGATCACTGACCTGTTTACCATAGTCAGCAACTTGCCTTTTGTAGGTAATGCTCATGAACAGGTGATTGACTGTGCACCAATCTATGACTCACACTTGCTAATAGCATCCAGAATAGCTGGGTTGCATTTTCATTAGCCAATGGAATGACAACACAGTGCTATAATTAAGGCCTTCATGTAGCCCTCGGTCATTTTTCTGGCCTTTGAGGAGGACACTATAGAGGTGAGAGAGCTACAGCATCACAGAGGGTAGGTAGAAATACTCTTCACTATTTGGATTGATGTAGTATGTCCACCGTTTTGCATGTTATGGTTGGCCATTGTTAACAGACATTCTGATTCTGTGGCAGGTTACTGTTTAACAATGTGTGTTGGGGTCAGTAAGGAGACAGGCATATGTGAGTGTCATACATCATTTTTATCCGAATGTGAATGCTGCTGCAGTTGATGCTGGTCTTTCAGCTGTGCATGTTTGTAGGGGGAGACTGTGACACATGTCCCTGTGACATGGACATTTCCCCCCGACCCTTTATGTATGGGTGTTGTGTGGATGTCCTGTCCTAGGTGTTTGGGAGGTATGGTAGGTCTGTAACCAGTAGTTGAACATACTGCTGCATGTGTAGCAGGCCACAGCTGATGCATTTTGTCCAGGAGTCATACTGGGGATTGTGAAGATACTGGGGGACAGCAAGCTGTATATGTCAGGGATGGAGCAGTGTCTGCTCTTGTGTCACAGCATGGCCAGGGTGAGGGTACACAGGTACACAGTCCAGGTAAGGCATGTGGCTCTGGTATATATGTGAAGTAGTAGTGCCATCCAGAGAGTGGTAGGGGACATTTAGGACACATATTCATATGTGTGACATGTGTCCCACCCTCCAGGCCTTTGATGTGCTACTGTGGGTGGCAGTGACTGCAGTAGCAGAAACCAGTTCTGCTGGACATTGCAGGGCTCAGTTATTTCTATGTTGTATTGACAAGCATGTTGTTATCATGCAACAAACTGGACTGTGGGCCAGACGTGTGGGTGTCCAGATGTCAGACATGCTAGGAATGTAACAGATAGAGCTACTGAGCCATTATTATAGGAGGTGTAGTTGCAAGATATATGTGCACGCATACAGTGTGATACACAGGACTGGCATGAACATGTGTGTTCGGATGAGTATGACATGTGACAGTGACCTGTCTGTCATGCTTTTGTAACCTGAATCTACACTGACTTGCCAGTACTTCAGCTCACAGAATACGTTTGATGACAACCATGCCATAAGTATAAGTATAAGTGGTGCCAACTGTGGACATTCTGCAACAGTCTGTGCAGTTGTCAGCTGTATCGGATATTGTAGGCCTCCCATACATCCATCAGGTCTTTAGCTGTGTATTGGTTCAGTGCCTGCATCACAGGCCCAAGTACGCTGTCATTTATCACATTATATCTAGAAGTAATGTGTCACTGATAATCAGGATATATTTGCAAAAATACAAGTAATTCTCCAGTGCTGAGTTGGCCTAGTGGTCTAATGCACTGTTCAGAGGGTCCTGGGTTTTAGGCTTACAGTGATGATTATTTTATTGATGTGCATAATAGTGTCAGAATCAGATAAGGTGATTAAAGCAATTTTAAGCAGGTTTGCACAATGGGCAGTGATGCTACGCGGCACATAGTCCCACTTAAACCTGCAGTATTTCTATAAAAAGAAAAGAAAAAAGTGGTGATAGGAAAGTGGTGGAATGCAGGCAAGCAGGGCGAAAAACAATATGAAAGGCAAGTAAGGATGTGGAGGATGGGTGTAGGAAAGGACTATAGCTCTCCATTTCTTGTATAGCAACAGCTGTGCATATTGTGGACAATTTGGAATTTGGAGCCTCACATCCCACATGGAGGGGAGTGGGTGACATAACTTTGCTGATTAATTGGTGGGATGATTGATTAATGACAGTGTATGTGAGGGCAAACTGGAGAGCTATGTATGGGACAATATTTCTTTTTGCGGGACAGATGCTCTTTTTGTTGGGGAAGGGTTGTAGGTATGTTTTGGGAGGTAAGTTGGGTAGGAGAGGTTGCATTTGCAGACAGACAACATAGCCAAGGCAGTGGACAGGAGCAGTGTATGGACAGGGAGGGTGTTTTTGAATCAGAGGACCAAGTGCCCTCAGATGGAAACAGTGGGACTGAGCTCCTCACCCATGGGTAGTCACCACTGCCCCTTCACAGCCACATAGGTGGCTGTGCTGGGTCTGGGTACTGGTGCCAGCCAGCCCTCCAAGTGCGCCAGTCTGCCCTCAATATGGTGCAGTTGCTTATCCAAATCCCACTGGATGGCCCTGTGCACCATGCCTGGGAACTGAATTTGCGTGACGACATCCTCTCCATGCCCATGCCTGGAGGGACGGGCCTGGTCCTCTGAGATGGTTCCGCCCGAGGGTGGTGTAGGACCAGCAGTGGAGGCAGCTCCAGGCTGGGTCTCAGACATGCTGAGACCTGTTGCTATGGCCAGATGAGGCTGGATAGGCAGATCTGCTGGAAATGGCCTACACAAGCGTGCTATGGTGTTGAGGTTTGTCAAAGTGTATTGGTTAGTCATGAACAGAACACTTCAGTGTTAGTTATGACAGCATGCATTGGTGTTCCAATTAACCCAGAACAATAAAATTGCATAGCATAAAGAACACAGGCATAAATGGAATAAAAGTCATTATTGTAACAGCATGCCAGTAACAGTTATGGCAAAAGGCCAACAGCATTGGCATTTCAACAAGGTATGTTAATATGCAACCATTATAATATATAACCGATATAAGCATCACACATTATTCCACTGCATAAAGGGGGCAACTCCTTAGAACTCACCAACTACTGCCCAATTGCAATACTCTCACCTCTATCCAAGATATTAGAGCAAGAGTTGTACATTCCCAACTACTTTGGTACCTCTTACAAAACAACTTAATCTCCAAAACCCAGCATGGCTTTAGACCATCCCACAGCACAACCACAGCATTACTATCATTTACAGATATAGTTAACCACAATAGAAATAAGGGACTATTTGTATCTTCCATTTTTTTAGACTTATCTAAAGCCTTTGACATGGTAGACCATAACATTCTTCACCAAACTTTATCTACCCTGAGCCTCAGCCCCTCCACTATATCATGGTTTACTAGCTGCTTATCTGGTTGACAGCAGACAATCCTATGGCATGACTAGCTGTCTCCCCTGCTACTAGTATCCATAGGTGTCCCTCAAGGATCCATCCTTGGCCCACTATTGTTCTCACTAATCACCAACCAAATCAATTCCTCCTCACTCACAGCATCAGTAGTACAATAAGCAGATGACACCACCCTTATAAATGCCGCCCCCGCCTTAAAGGAACTGCAAATCCTCAACCAAAACACTTTGACTCTAGCCGAAACATGGTTCACAAATATCAAACTTATTCTTAACCCCAAAAAAACTAAATTAATTATTTTCGGCCCAGGTTATGCTCCCCCCTCAACAACACTTTCACCATTCACTCCAAAGATAACATTCAAATTAATCCAGCTGCACATACTAAACTGTTAGGTGTAGAAATAGACAATAATCTCAAATCTGACATCCATATAGCACAAACCATTAAGAAAGTTAATAAAACACTAGGACTTCTTTATAGGAACAAACACTTTATAACTAAACAAACCAAAGCTACTATTGCAAGAACTCATCTCTTATCCATCCTTATCTATGCCTCTCCCATCCTTACTAAACTCCGCCAGAGTGATCTGAACAAAATGGAATCTTGTTATAAGAAAATAGCCAAGTTCGCTACTGAAACCTCATACAAATCCCACCACTGTCTCGTCCCTAACAAACTCACTTGGTTCAAGCTACCTCAACTACTGCTGTTTAATTAACTCACAATAACGCATAATCTCTTCTACCTTCCAGAAACCAATGCACTTCAAAATATAATTAACCCCCACATCCCTACCAGAGCCTTACAATCTACTTCTCAGAACCTATTAAGCATTATTAGACACAAAAATGATTCTGGCAAATCTCTCTTTGCCTGCACTATTGCCAAAATCTGGAACTCACTACCTAGCCAAATAACCTCCACTACCTCCACTATTCAATTTAGGAAACTCCTGAGAACCCACTTCTCAAACAATTGGCTTTATTCATGCTACTCCCCAGGTTAATTTGCACCAATACCATGTTCAAGGATTCTACTAAAGTTCCCCTAACTCCTTTCACTGTAAAGCTTAATAATCACTGGTTATTTCTGTAACAAAATATTGAGAGTACGCATAATTTAGAAAAAAAAAAAATTTTTCTTGTGTGTTTATATTTTATAGACTATATAAACCCTACTACTAGAATGCTGTATGCTGACTTTACTAAAGGAATTGTTAATCTATATATAACTTATGTTTCTATGGAACCTATATCTCTGTATGATATTCTTGTGTAATTTCTTTATGACATGCTATTGGAGCTTTTCTCACCGGGCCTCCGCTGAAAATGGATATGTGTCCAGTCGGACTTTCCCGGTTAACAAATGTAAAATAAATAAATAAAATAATCCAACACAAGGCCCAACATTAGGTTTTGAGAACAAGATATGTGAAAATGGAACAACACACGTAGTATAAGAATAATAATTTATGATGCAGATAAGGGGTGGGAGGAGAGAAAGGCATTCCACTGCCAACTGTATAGGATATATTTTTCACAACACTACTGCTCAGTACTCTACAGGTCTGCCCTTACTTTATGTCTACAAGTGCCCTACAGCTTTTGTAGGATGTACCTGCACCTCTGAAGCTATCAAGGTGTGATGGTATTGGCCAAGCTGTAATACCTACAGGTACATAACTACAAGGGCTTTTACTTGTTAGGGGAGCATATATGACTACCAAGGTGTACTCTGCACTGATATGTGAGTGTGCTAGTGGCATACTTCAACTGGGTTTATCTATGTGTCCAAGGTGTTTGGCCACAGTGATCACTACCAATGCACAGCATAACCATTGAGAGATATGTATCATGCACAGTACAGAGAGTTTACACTTATCCTGCTGTCATTGGCAGGCATGGGGTTAGACTATCAGCAGACATCCACAGTCGCATCAGGCATACAACCGTACCAACAATAGACCATTTGATTTGTCTTATTAATTTGGAATAGTGCTGTACTGCATGTCATTTTATTTAATGGAGTGTTATCACCTTGCTGAGAAATGCTGTTTATGCACTACTGCATCGGGACACAGACATTAGTATACCCTTCATACAACTACTACAGACATTTATTTACCTGTAGGTCCTGTGGGGAAAAAATCTGTTAACAACACATAACTGTTTGTATAAATCGTCAGTACTACTTGTCTGTTACTATAAATATATCTTAGTACCTGTCCCTGGATTCAAACCCTGTTTTTTGTGTAGCAAAATGAACAACATATACATCACTTGTTACACTGAGCTACTGGGCTAATACTGTATGTGGATTGACTGATATGTACCTAAAGCTCACCGGGTGACAAACTGTGACTTGGTAATATAGGTTGAGTGTCACAAAAGACTGCAGTGACAGTTGAATATACACGTATAAGATTCATGCATGATGGGATGGTAAGTGAACTGTGTATTAATACTCAGAATGTAGGTGTGCAGATTTAACCCCTCATGGATGGGAATATGTGTGATTTGTACAGACCATATTGGGTGCTGGGTTGCCTACCTGACCCATATACATTTGCAAATGGCATATTTGCCGTCTACAGCTATTACACTTTCATACTTGCCTGCACCAGCATAGCTATGTTCAGGGATGCATACAGCTGAAGTGCAAAGGTTAACACAAGACAATCCTGGGAGAAACACACTATAATACCTTAGATAGTACTCCTCTAGGTTCAGATCTTAGTGCAGAAGAAATATGATATTGCATTATATCTTGTAGTACAACTCCACATCTACACTTTAGCGTGACAGTTATTTATTGGCCAGCCTTCATTCACCTCATGGTGTTATACCCATATTTATTTCACAAAACATGTAATATCTGATTTCTTGAACAACAACACAGAATACACACAGCAATTGGCAGAAGACAGATTTATTGAGGGTGACATGACTCAGTGATTGGTATACAGCTGACAATCTTTATTGTTCGAAACTTTGACAGTGCAGGGGGTATGTTATACATCTCCAAGCACTGTAACACACCCCCTACACTGATTTAGTAACCATGTACATGGATCTCGCTCAGTAGCATGCCTTCATTAATATGCAAGGCTTGCTGCTGAGGGGGAGCTGCAAACATGGCCACAGTACACTCTGTGTACGGCTTGCACTATTCCTACACAGAGTTTACTAAATCTGGGGGAATGTTTTATTTTTTGAAAACCCTTTTCCCTATCTGTCAAATTTGTGTGACAGTATTCACAAAAGATAATCATACTATTTGAAATCACAAGCAACAAGGCAGCATGGCTCTTCCACAATAAAATCCAATAAAACAAAGTGACAGTTCTAAAGTACAGCAATACTACTATACAAAGGTTCGCTAAATGTCCCTATCAGTATTCCATTTGCTGTCACTGAACATTTTCTATTTTTCAAACATCTAATAAGGAGATAATCTGCTTTAGCATTTTGTTTATTGTTTTTTTCATTTATGATATTATAATATTCAGATGACAAAAATAAACCTTACCCCTTTACTTTTTACTGTGATTGTTAACTCATTGTTTTAAGTTTGGTTTCTTATCTCTCTGTTCAGTTGTAGTTACTTTGGTATCATTTGCATCATTCAGAGCAGCTTTCATACTATCACTAATATGATTTTGTTTAGGTTTATTGTTCCGTTCTCAATCATCATTTGTAACTGGCATATGTTTCAGTAGTTCTTCAACATCAGTCTTCATAACAGGAGCTGGTAATAATGGATCATGAACTGCTACATCAGCAGTTTGTGGACAATAATACCAAAAATGGTTTGCTGCCTTACATTTCCTAGAGGTTACATCACAATTTTTCAGAGTATGTCCAAATTCTCTAGACTGAGAACACCTTTGCTTATCACCATTATTAATAAGGTGAGTGTACGAGCCACAATAAATAACATGTTTTTGGTTGTCCTTTAGATTAGACATATGGTTTATTTCCAGTTATAATACCAGGGATATGGTGAATAACATTCCCTACATCTAATAATGCTACCAGAAGCTCCGAACCACCTGTCCAAATATGTCTGCCATCAAACTGTTTTTTAATGTCATGCACAGTATTGCACTGTGTACTGAAATATTCTTTAATGTCAACATTATAAATATCAGCAGTCCAAAATTGGAAAAATATTTATTTTATAGAACATATTTACTCCAATAAACACAATCAGTCCATAGAAATCAGAACCTTTTTAAATTACAACTGTACAAAAAGTTTTCATCAAGAACTTGGTTTTCAAATGTTACATAACAGAAAGTATCCTTAAATGATATGTGTAAGTGCTCAGATAATTTTACCACTGAGTGTTAATGTGGAAAACAACACTTTATATCTATCTATGGGAACAGTTTTTTTTTTTACTCAGTATATGCACCTCAGGCAATTTTGATGAAATCATTACTAAACTACTATGTCATGTGGATCCTGAAGAAATAGCCATTGCATGTGTAAAATCCGATGGTTGTGCAGCACAGTGACCATCAGCCTCAGGTAATCAACCAGAAGATTGCCAAACAGAACGTTCAACACTAGGAGGATCATTATGGTCACCTGGCATAATTTCTTGCACAAGTGTGTCCTGTTCATCAGTTTTCTCCATGATTTATCTCCACAAAACAGCATCCTTCTCTAAAGACCATTCTTCTTATATCAGTTGCTTAAATAGTGTAGTAGTCAATCCCACTTTCAAACATGAGTTATTTGAGCATTGTTCTTGATTATAAACTCACTGGGTAATAAATCATCTTTGTTCATATCCTCCTTTTGTTCCATGTTGCAGTAACCCTATGGCTTGCTGCAGCATTACTGGAAACAAAAATAGTAAGGGTATTTTATCAAAATGCATTAATTACAAACATTATATGAAATGAAAGAATGACAAATCAATACACTAACAAAAATAACCTTATATTGCAGAAATAAATATTATTCTTTCATGTGATCTTTTAGTTTTCCTCCAGTTTCATTTCTTTTACTTTAACCACCGCCCCCTTTATTCCACAACCACGTTTATTATTTCCATAATTTCCATTGCATCCAATATGTTACTAAATGAAATTTCACTCATTCTTGCTTGCCTTATTTGAAATGGAATAACCATGCACATTTCATCTTTTTGGTCTATGACTCTTTAACAATATTTCCCAAAATATCCATATAATATAATTCCCATAGCTTTCTTTCCTAAATTCTTAAACTCTTTCTGTTCCTTTAACTTTTCCTACAACTCTTTAACTTTCAGGCATTCAAAGAAAACATGCCCCATTGTTTCCCTCTTAATATTTACCACAATTTCTTTCCCACCACCTTATACATCATTTCCCCTTTAACTTTAAACTTTCTCAACCTCAGTCTCCACATGAAATCTTTTCCCTTCTCCCATTTTTTAAAAATGTACCCTTCTATCTTTTTTCACTTTTTTGTATGATTTTCCAGGTTTTCTCAATGATTTATATAATAAGAATCCATAATAACTTTCTCATATTATATCTTTTCATTTTGTCCAACTTCACCTATATTAAAAGTCCATTGTTTTAATGTTTTTCCCATTCTGAAAATTCTCCATTCACCTCATTCATCATTTTCTTTTTCTTATTTATTCATTCCAAGCATTCAGTATATTTAATTTCCATTAATTTTTCACACTCATTTCATTAAATTTAAAATCCACTGCATACACAAGGATGCTAAGAATACCACAGGATTGTTTAAAATCAGTCCTCCACTCTCATCTTTATTATAAGTAATTCCTCTTTTTTACTGGCTTTAACCAAGATCATCATATAATACTAAAGACTATTATACAAATCATTTATCCATATTGCATGGAAATGCTGCAACTAAACTCAAATAATTCACTTTACCTAACACAATTGAATTCCTTAAATAAATACCATTTCTTTTTAAAGCTAAACTTAAAACTGTTCTATATTTAACTTTTTCCTCTGAATTTCTTCCAACAGAAATTTCCATTGTTCTCATTATTATAACCTCTGGAAAGTAATTCTCATATCTCAATTTTTTAATCACAATTAATTTCTCAGTTTTATAACATCATCTCCAAATCCTTTACTTTTTTCTTTATTGACTTTTAATCACACATACCCTAGCCTCACCATTTTTCCCACTTTTTATAATATCTACTTTCCAAAATCCATATCATGTTTTTGGTATAATTACATCATCCGTATATGCCATTTCTAAAGGCAGCTCAATTTCATTTCTATATCTGTATGCTACATTATCTTTTCCCCTTCTGATAGTTCCTATCACAGCATTCAGAATTAAAACAAATATAATGTTCAATGGCCACCTTTGTCTTACACCTTTCCGGGTGTTCAGTAACTATTTTCAGTGGAGGCCCAGGGAGAAATGCTCCATTTTACAGAATAAGTAGAAGCCAGATGTATGAGAGTTACATAATAAATCTACATACATACATACATGGAATAGTAATGATATGATAAGTAATAAATGTACATGATTAGAATAGTAAATGAACATGCATAGAAGTGTAATGATATGACAACTAATAAAAATGACAGTCAAATGAGTAATGCAATAAAATATTAGCTAGTAATATTATAAGGGTCTAATTGATTTCAAATGGAATCAGCTGAAAATAGACATTCAGTAGAAGACAGTGAATTAATTGTAGGATGAAGATGGTTGCAAATTATGAAGGCATATTGAGGAGGCCCAGGTAAAAGGGAGCTGGAGATAGTAGTGGAGATGGGTAGATGATAGTCAGATAGTTAGAGATTATGAAGTAGTAGTTGTATTATGGCCAGTTACATAAAAGAGTGGTGAACATAAGGGCTTGTAGATTATCCAGGAACATCATGAGTACATAACTGGCAGTTGAATAGATAGGAATTTAGTTGAGTGTTAAATGATTTTAGGGAGTGTTCTTGTCATATTGTTAGTGGGATGGAGTTCCAGGATTTAGCGAGATGGTAGGAAAGTAGTGATTTCTCAGCAAAATAGTTGTGTTTGAATGCATGTGATAAGTATTTGTCCGATGGACATAGTAACCTGGAGGGGGTATATATTTGTATGAGGTTAGAAATGGATGGACAATTGTTAAGTTTATACATAATAGTATGGATTTGTGGAAGTTGTGAGTAGATTAAATAATGTGGGATTAAATTCAAGCCACTGTAATTTGCTTAGGGCAACATACTGGCGGGTTCTGTTTGGAAGGCTGGCAGTGAATCATGCTATTTTGTAGTAACATTGCTCAGGTTTGTTTTGAAAGGTCACTTGGATGTTTTATAAGGATAGGAGAGAATACATTAGAGTAGGCATGAGGAGAGAAGAGGCAATGTTTTTTCTTATAGTGGCTGAGAGGAAGGGTTCGGCTCTACAGAGAGAATGTAGTTTTTGGTGTAATTTTTTAACTATAGTTAAGGTGGGTGTGTCACATTTTAGGTTCTCATCTACACAGATGCCTAGCAGTTTTGTATGTGTGCCAAGCTTGATTTTTGTTTTGTTGGGTGAGATAACTGAGAAGGAGGTTTTCTTGAGTGTAAGTTGTCTGGGATTAAATAAGATGAGTTTAGACATACTTGGGGTAAGGAATAGCTGTGCAGATGTCAGCCAGGTTTCTATAGAGGAGGAGGACTCCTGGGTAAATTCTTATGGTTTGTTTGCATTGTTTTGAGATACAGATAACTGTGGCATCATCCGCATACTGTGCTAGGAGATATTCTCCTATTCTGGCCATCTGCATGCACCTGATCTGTTCCAGAGCTCTTCTAAGCCTCCATGTGTGATTCAGCTGGAACTGCCCCCTACAGACAATATGCATTCCCAGCCTCAACCAAGGCTCAACTGTGATAATGTGTTCAAGTGTCAGAACCCATCCTACCTGTCAGGGCCATACTAAGGGGATTGTCTCTGTATGCCACCAGTGCTAGCTTTAATCCATCCTACTTCTGTTTCTATATAGTCTAAGGCATCAGAATTCCTCAGCTTATTCATAAACAGCTAAAGAACATTTCCTACTGCAGGAAACTATTGGTGGACATACAGAAAAGGATTTTAATGGCACTGTGTTTCTTTTTTATATTTTATTTTTAATTCTATGTCTCCAGCAGGTGCCATATTAATCCAAGCATGATTAAAGGATTAGTAGTATTTGTATAGCACATGAACATAAATTACTTGCCAAGTTCAGCAGCTTCAAGACATGATGGCAAGTAGCATTTTAGTTTCACGGTGCTGTTATTGACTAAACATTCTCTTCACAATATCAAAAATCAAATTTAATAATAGAAAAATTAAAAAAAACAACGGTACATATATGGTACACTTTTGAAGGGACTGTCTTTTTTAATACATCAAGTTTTCACTTGCATATATTACTACACATCTTAATGTGAACAAATGCAGAAAAACAATATGGTTTCTGTGGTAGGCGCTTCCATTTTTTTTAGCATGCTAACATTTTTTAGGTGAAATTATTATTATATTGTGATATCCAGACATACCATGAGTCTGCAAAGATTATATACATAAAATCTTATAACATGTTCAATTAAAAATAAATGCAATTAGCAGCAGAGTTGGGGAGCGAGGCAGTGTTACTATGAAGAAGTGTGTTTTCCTACACCCAGCCAGATATCTGATCAAGTGCAGTTATAGTGAAAGGATAAAAAAGCCAGAGATAATGATTAAAGAATGAAAACTCCAGGCTGGTAATGCTGCGTGACTGAAACTGGGGATGCACTAGCAATGCAAAGCATCATTAAAAACCGAATAGCAATTTGTATTGACAAGGGCAAAAAATGTAAAAGGCCAGAGGGCATACTCAGAGAAAAGGACGGTTACTTGGAAGGTATCAAGCAGAAGAAAGGGGCAACAGTCAAGCATTGAATATATGAGGTGGAAAATGCAGAGTTTATTACAGGTAAAAAGAGCAAAAAGGCTTTAAGTCATGTGAATTATATTAGGAAAAAAGAGTAACTGTTCAGTCTTTCTAAAGTGTGCTCTATAAAATCAAAGGAGTGTGACGCACTGCAACAATGCTGCAAAACCTATAACACTAGCAGAAAATGTATTTGCAAAGAAGAATTCCTTTTGTTATTGCTGAATCAAATGAAAATAATTTACTAAGTCCATGCAGTTCTTCACAGGGAACTCCATGTTTCATTCTTCTGTCTGATTCTGAAATGCTTTAACTGACTGATATCAAAGACAGTCATCCAAACAGTTAATGAGAATCCCTATAATCTCCCTTGGAGCCAAGTAACTGATGGGGTTGTTCTTATAGTACGGATGATGCAAGATATGTGAAAAAATGGCATATCAGTGCTTGAAATAATTGCACTACAAGTCTTCCTGTAAACCAATAAGAGATACTGTTATATGTAAAATACAGAACCTGCTCCACTGTCTGCTTCTAATTTTATAGAATGCCATTAGCACAGTTGCAATTGAGTATTTCACCCTTTTGCCATAATATACTACATTTATTCTCAAAGTAAGGTGTCCAGTCAATTAAAACACTATCTTATTTCATTTCTGCATCTGTTAAATAATCATACTAGTAAAGTATAAAATATCATATGTTGAAGCTTCTGTTTGGAAAACTGTCATTGACAGCAGTTAATAATTCATGTGAGAACATATTTCCCTTTAAAGGTGCTGGGCATTTTATATGACATAAAAATAACTCTATGGGAAATTATTAGATGATGATGGTAATAACTTAACAGAATATGATGTAGTGACAGGGCAGTAAAACAGATTCTCTTACAAGTCAACAAGAATATCCAGATGTCTGTAGGAGACGACATACATTTAACATATGATCAGAAACAAAACATAGTTAAAAATCAGGACAAAATGTCTAACCTGAATATCTTCAGTTAGTGTAATATACTGATTTTGTATATTGCATTTGCACTACTCTTAAAATAAATTAGAAAAGTTTTACACCATCAAACAAAATAAAAACTGGAACAGTCTCCAAACAATGGTAAAAAACAAAGAAAAAATACTTACAAACACTGTTGAACAGCATTAAGTCCTTTCAGGATGTGTATAGATATGAAGAAGCCAATTGTTATGTGTTAACCTTAAATGTGGTGTCTCTCTTTACCTCAGTACCCCAACAAGAAGGTATTGAATATATTAGATTATATCTAAACAAGTATACAGATATAGATACTTTTTCTTGTTGAATTATACTGCTCCCTCTTATAAATAGTATTAGAAAATAATTTATTTTAATCATAAATTATTTAAACATAGATACTATAAGCAACTAAGGGGGAAGGGTAGCTATGGAGTCCTCAGTAACTCCAGCCTTTGCCAGCTTACTAGTAGGCTGGTGGGAAAGAGAAATTTTGAGTAAACTAGATTTGGCCAAAAACATAGTTTTTTAT
The DNA here is from genome assembly GCF_019279795.1 of Protopterus annectens. Taxonomy (NCBI): domain Eukaryota; kingdom Metazoa; phylum Chordata; order Ceratodontiformes; family Protopteridae; genus Protopterus; species Protopterus annectens. The sequence continues at coordinate 763,482,399 of NC_056746.1, forward strand.
TGGCAGTTTGTTGGTGATTTTTTTTTATTATAAGCAAAGATCCACTAGAACTCAGTAAGACCAATCATATCTTAGCCAGAATTAATAATAGTTCTAATTTCCTAAAATTTGTATTATCAGGTGAAGGACACACTTTGTTTTCTAGATGTACATTTAAATTGGGGCACTAGTAACAATATATTTCGGAGTAAAATCTATTGTAAGAGTACCTTTTCCAACAGTTATCTTCACCATAGAAGTAATCATCCTAACTTTATAAAAAAAAAAAACATACCCAGAGGCCAGTTTATAAGAGCCTCTAGGATGACAAGTGAAGACAATGACTTTTTAGAAGAGGTGAACTTTATTATTGCCTTGTTTAAAGAAAGAGCCTATAGAGTAGACATGTAAAATAAAAATGCCCAGGAAATCATTTCCAAGAGACCTGAACAATTTGACCCCATCTGGTTTCAGCAGGAAGCTAAAGAAAATTCTACAGAGGAAACAGCTAGGGCCAGATATGCCATAGAAATATCTGTAGATAGTACTGACATCAGAAATATTATATATAATAATTGGAAGATTATAGAAGGGAATAGAGACCTAACTGACATCCTAGGTAAACTTTGTTTTATTCCATCTGGTAAAACAGAACTCACTGATGTTATTACAGATATTAAACTGTTTGTTACAAGGATTATGTTGAAGTTAATGAAAATGGCAAAAGCAATAGCATTTTGTTTTTAAGAAACTCATTGCGTTTGCACCTACGTAACATCCTTTATTGGAAGCCTTTGATAAATCTTGTGAAAGACATCTGTTGAATTTGATTAATACTTTGAAACAAGGTAGGATATTCTATAATTTGACTACTAATAAATATAGAGCTCATTTTGACTTACAAAATAATTATAATATAGTCATCAGGCCTGCTGATAAAGGCGGAGCCATAGTTTTCATGGATAAGGTAGTATATGATAATACAATATTAGAGATGTTGGATAACAGTGATACATATGCTTGTTTAACCAGTGAACAACTGAACAGACTTATCAAGAATGTTCATGCAGACTTATATGATAGTTTAATGCGTAGAATAATAATATGCATATTTTTTAGTTGACACACCTTTAGTTCCCTTATTTAGGGGCAAATAGAAAATTCATAAAGATCCCTGAGATCCACCATTAAGACCTATTGTGTCCAGAAAAGGGTGGCTCACTGAATCAGTTTCAATATTTATTGAAAAACAACTCAGGCCTGTAATAGAAGCTACACAGTCTTGAGGGACACTGAACATGTCCTTACTTTTTTATCTGAATATGTGTTTTCTGATAATTATGCCCCAGTTTCATTTTTGTCACCCTTTATGTGACTTCATTATTTACTACAATTCCTAATGATAATGGAATAGAGTATGTCAGACAATTTTTATCAAGAAATAATATTCCTAATAATACAGTTTCTTTGTACTGAATGTTATTAGAGCTGATTTTGAATAACAATATGTTTTTATATGAACAAATATTACTTACAAAAGAAAGGAGCAGCGATGGGTACCCCATGTGCAAATTCTTATTCAAATATAGTTATGGCCCATTGGGATATTTCAGATACATTTCTTATTATAAAAGGTTTATTGATGATATATATATATATTTTTTTTGCTATGGAATGGCACAGTACCCACATTGGATTTGTTTATTACATATATTAACCCTACCACGGATTTTCTGCGCTTCACAGGAAAATGCTCCACAGAGAAAATGCATTTTCTTGATGTATTTATCATTAATGATAGTGGTATTACTGTGACAGAGATGCATTGAAATGTATGTATCTGTTGCATAGACATAGCATGCATCCCCCACACATTTACAAGAATATAATACAAGGACAAGATCTTAGAGTTTTTAGACTCACTAGCACACAAAGACATTGTGAGGTATCCCATATAATCTAGAGAGAGATGTTCTGAATAGAGGGTACAAACATGATGAATGTGTTAGATGGTAGGTAGCCAGACAGAGAAGGTAGAGGTAAACCATTTTCCAGAGATAGAAGAGGAAATACATCATACGTTAGTAGCAATATTTATTTTATTTATTTATTATTTGTTGACCGGGAAAGTCCGACTAGGTTCCACAGATCCTGTTTTCAGCAGAGGCCCAGGGAGAAATGCTCCAGATGCATGTCTTTAGAATGTGGGAGGAAACTGGAGTACCCAGAGGAAACCCATGCGAATGCAGGGAGAACATGCAAACTCTGCACAGAAGGCACCCCGGCTGAGAATCGAACCAGAGAACCTCTTGCTGTGAGGCAACAGCATTAACCGCTGCACCACTGTGCCGCCCCAATAGAATTCCAAATCATAGGAAATGTAGAGTCGTGATTCCTTTTACCTCTAATAATGCAGCCATCTGGGATATAATATACAAGAACTGGAAAATACTTACAACAGATGAAAAATTGAAACAGGTAATTGGTGAAACTCCTGGCTTTGCTTATATGATTAATAAATATTTGAAGTGACTATTTTGTTATGAGAGTGAAAGAACACGTGTAATAGAATCTCAAAGGAAAGGCACCTTCAGCTGTAGAAGTTGTAATTTTTGTTCATATATGGCTAATCACAATACGTTCATTCACCCAACTACTAATACAGTTTATGAATTTTCACATTATGCAGATTGTATGACGAGATTTGATTTACCTAGCTTTTTGCACCAAGTGTCCATCATTTTATGTAGGCAAGACTAACTGCACCTTATGTGAATATGTTAGGGAACATCTGTATGCCATTAATAGTGAAGATGAAAGTAATGCTTTAGCTAGGCATGTTCTCAGTAATGATTTAACACATGCATTTTCACTTTTAGTCTTAGAACTTATTTTCATGAGTCAGAGATTAGGTGTTATCAAGAACATCACGAAAAAGTCTGAGACTAAGTGGATAATTAGGCTGCAGACCGATAAGTCATTTGGGCTAAATGACAAGTTATCTTTGAAGCCCTTTCTATTAGATAGGCCCCTAAGACATTAGGATCATTCCAGGGATTGTTTCATGTTATAGTATTAATACACATTTACGTAAACATATATGTTTCATTGTTTTTTAATATTTTGTCTGGATATTTTTTATCACATTTGTTCAGGTTTTCGAGACACATTTTTCTCTTTTTAGATTGCATATACTATTCTTTTATTTATTGATTAGTTTTGTTTTGGTAATATTTTTATGAATGAGTAGCTGTGATTCATTGAACTATGCTGCCATCTACTGTTCACAGTTGCAGTTTATACATTTTTATTTATGTAGTAGAACTAAATATGTTAATGTGTGACATGAAGGAGAATTTACCTGCTATATACTGTAATGAAGGTAGTTTCTCTAACATAAGTTTTTGATAGATCTACAGTTGACATATATTGCCATGGAAATTGATTTTGTTTAGATTTTTATGGGCCACCATTGTAGTCAATGTTTTAATTTAGGTTTTTATGAATGAATGGTTATGATGCATAGGGTTGTACAGCCATCTTCTGCTGTTAGTAGAGCACTGCATCCTGAAACCTTTTTCACTACTATGGATTTTATGAATGATCGTGAGTTATCATTTAAGTAATATAGTTGTGCATGGTAATGAATGTTATAAATTGGGACATATCACACCTACAATTTATATCTTTTAGTGTGTTGTACACTTAGTGCCATCTTATTTATTAGATAATGATTCAAAGTGGAACTTTAAATATATTATCCACTCATTTTAATTAGTCAGGAGGCTCTATTGACTGAGTTTTCATTCTTAATTGATTTAGCTATTTAAGTAAAATTTGTTGTAATGTTTTGTAGAAGTCTGAAGAAGCATCCGAACTTGGACGCGAAAGCGCTCACTGTTTGTTTTCATTTAATAAATATTCTGTACCGGAGCCATGTTTGTTACCTCAACATTTGTTTTTGATATAGAGTAGACATGTTAAATAAAAATGCCCAGGAAATCATTTCCAAGAGATCTGAACAATTTGAACCCATCTTCATTAAAGGGCTTCAGTAGAAAGATAAAGGAACTTCTACAGAGGAAACAGCTAGGGCTAGATATACCATAGAAATGTCTGTAGATAGTACTGACATCAGAAATATTATATCTAATAATTGGAAGATTATAGAAGGGAATAGAGACCTAATTGACATCCTAGGTATTCACCCTTAAACAAATGTTACAACATGACCACACTAAACTTAGGGATCTACATACCAACAAAAATAAAGGCACTTTTAACTGAAATAGTTGTGCCTCTTGTAGGTTTATATATGTTTGGCCCTACGTGATGTTAGAACATTTACAGTACACTATAGAAGTACCTGGAAGATATACTTGCCAGACTAAAAGGATAGAATACATAACTTTGTGTTTAAGCTATCCAAGTTACTATATATGATGAGCACTAGGAAGTTGGGCACCAGGATAAAAGAACATCTTTATGATATTAAAACAAAGAACGAAAATAATGTATGTAAACCTACTGTTAGGTGCAGTAATTATAAGAAGTTTCTCTTTGCAGTGGTAGAACACATTCCTTATGATTTAAGGGAAGGAAATTATAAAAATCAGGTGGAGCAAAGAGAAACTGAATGGCAAATAAGATTAGAGGCAGACAAACCACCAGGTTTAAATGACACCATAAATATGAAATTCCAAGGTTGGAAAACTAGGATCTGATTTTAAATGACAGTAGCCATGTGCAGTAAACATACATCCTTGCCTTTATCTAGAATAAACCAAATCACTCATGTCTACAGATAACTTGTTGCAAATGTTGCTTAAAATATAATATAAGGAAGCTTATCAATTCATAGGGCTACATTTAGTCTCATTTGTTTAATATTTAGTCTCACTTGGATAATAAGTAGCAAGACTCATTTTAAGTGGTATGTATCTCTAAAAATCTGTGGGAGTTGTAATGTGTTCCATACTGGATGAGCCCCAGACTGAAAAAGCCTTGGGACATATTCTAGTGAACATTAAATGAGCCCCATGGTGAAATGATTGGAGGTGGTGTTCCATAGAATATAGGTAATCGGGTAATATTACAGGCTATTAATTTGGTGCTGAACAAGGATCCAGAAATGCACTGTTTCAGATGAAGTGCTTCATAAATCTGGAGTATGACCAGATGATGTTTACCTCTGGGGCATAAGCAATAAATCTGCAAATCATATTTTATATTTCCAGTAATCTAAAGTAATGCACATTCCAGAGTCATTTAAAAATCAGATCCTAGTTGTCCAGTCTTGTACTTAACATTTATATTATTGACCTACTGTAATAACACAACAGGCTGAACACTGAGTTTACTGGTAGGCTTAAAATTAGAGTGAAACAGCCATCTTGTAGTTTCCATAGAAATAGATGCATGTGCTATACCGGTTAGAGCAAAGTGTGTACCAGTTTAGCTGAAATTAAAATCAGGACATTAAATTTGCAGTTTTTTGATACCTTGCTAAAAAGTGACACATTGTTTTCAATCATGCAAAGCAATGGACTCAGGTTCCACATACCCACATTGTCATTAATACCAGCCCAGATTTCATTACATCCATTGTGAAGGAGTGAGGAGCTGGGCCACTCATGAGAAAAAAATACTTTGCACTGGCTTGATGGTAGGAGATGGCAATAAGTCTGTGCAATTTGCCCTTTAAATACATTTGAAATTGTAGCTCTCCTCCATTGGCAGATTCTCCTTTATAACCTTTCCAACAATTCTATGGTCTTCTGAATGCCTAATGAATCCCTTGCCATCACCCTTTCCACGCATGTACTCCCTAGGTCCATAACCCTCACTTTAAAGAAGCACTCCCCAGATAATTAGAGAGTAGTTAGCCTTCACAGTTTGCTTCTTGTGTGTCCTTCTGTGATTTCTATCCCTCCAGTTCAGGACAATTCTGGGCAGTAGGATCATGACCCCTTTCTCTTCTATTCTTTACTGAGATGAGCTCCCTAGAGGATATTCCTTCCCCTACATGCATCATACCTTCCTGATGGCTTTCCTATGGTTGGTATGCTCCAAGTGTGATACTTTGCATATCTATACTGAACCTTAACTGCTACCTTTCTGACCACTTGTTTAGCTTTCAGAATCCTTCTTTAGAGTCTCCCTACCATCCACCACTAGGAGCTAGCCTTGTTTTATCAGCAAAGATGGTATCCTGTTCTCATTTCTGTCAAACATGTCTGAGGCAAATATACTGAAGGCTATTGGACCCATAACTGACACTAGTCATGGTGCCAAAAATCACCCTTGTCAAGGACCCATAACTGACCCTAGTCATGGACCCATAACTGACCCTAGTCATGGAGCCATAACTGACCCTAGTCACGGACCCATAACTGACCCTAGTCATGGAGCCATAACTGACCCTAGTCACAGACCCTTAACTGACCCTAGTCATGGAGCCATAACTGACCCTAGTCACAGACCCATAACTGACCCTAGTCATGGAGCCATAACTGACCCTAGTCACGGACCCATAATTGACCCTAGTCACGGACCCATAACTGACCCTAGTCATGGAGCCATAACTGACCCTAGTCACGGACCCATAACTGACCCTAGTCACGGACCCATAACTGACCCTAGTCATGGAGCCATAACTGACCCTAGTCACATTCCACATTCCTGTCATCATACTTCTTTGATCTACCATTCAGTCATGCTGCTCTCCAGTTACTCATTCTTGACTCTATGCACAGCTTCTTCAGTTTTCCTGTCAGCCTCCTGTGTGGGACTAAGTTGAAGGCCTTGTTGAAGTGGCATAGAAAGGCATGCAAAGAAGCCTAAAGGAAAATCTGTTTAGTTCTGTTTTAAAAGGTCATAAAACTGGATCAAGATTAATAGACAGCTGCTACTTCTGATCTTGAATTCATGTTATTTGCTGTCCTTGCTTGTCGAGGAATGGTACCAGCATTTCCTTCAGGATTCTCTCCATGATTTCCCATTAATATTAAGGGCCTGTTCTATACATTCTTTACATTAACTGGATTCAATGCCATTTGCATGTACCTAACTGTATGAGCATTAAAAAGCTCATCTGTAGATTTGAAAAGTTATCATTCATGTACAGATAGAATAATGGAAGATTGTACATATGTGTAGTTTAACAGCAGACAGTAGAGACATATTTGCATACAGATAGAGCTACAGCCATTCATTGATGAATACTGAAATTAATCTGCTACAAGGCACTTACATACAAATGCACTAAAAATAGGAATTTGACAACAGCAGCAGCAGCCACAAGCTGACTGCCAGCAAGTGAAATGGCAGTGGGAACCATGAGGCACAGCAGAACAAGAAAAGTTAAGTGACCAGGATACTTCAGTGGTACCCTACCATGGAGAAAGACCTATCTGAATGCCAGCAAAATGGACCCTGGAAAATACAGCAGATGGCCACTGATCACTAATGTTGATGCGTGTAAGGCTAAAAAAAGACACAGATATTCAGCTATATCCACAAATTGGCAGATCAAAGTAGGGTACTATTAAAAATACCACAGCAACACTTTTGGTCTAGGGGCTAGTACACAAATGCCATTAAATTATTTTATCAATAACACCATAATAGAACAGAACACTCAAGCATGCCAGTCCAAATTTAAAAGGGTTTGGGAAGTTGGCTGTCCTTCCTATACACTGATCTCTCAGAGGTCAATAAGGCACACTGTGTACAGCATTATAGTAATATGCAGGGATCCACATATTTCTGTCACATCCTCAAGTAATGAGACACAGTCTTTTGGTACTCCATTCTGCTGTAAGGACTCCTGGAAATGGCAATGTCCCATGCCTGCTCACATCTTCTTTTCCATTTTTTATTTATTTACTTATTTATTTTCCTGTGGAGATAGTCCACATTGTCGTACTCACCCCTTATTAACATTAAAAAAAACACAGGAGCTCCAGCAGAATATACAGCATCCTTTTAGAAGGGTCGGGTGTTACATACAGGCCAAACATAGGTCTATACAGCAGCTGAAGGCCCACAGATCTCAGACAGCAGCATGAAAGCAGAAGTCAACACTTGCTTAATCTCCAGTTGGTATTTCAGGAAAATGGCATATTTAATTGGCAAAACCATCCACTGTACATGCCAACAGAGGAGTGTCAATAAGCAGATGATGTAGGGTTGATTCTCTCATGACATCAGGCTATAGATGAGTGGCACATGCCAGATGTTGACATTATCTCTGGTTCTGACATGCATGGCATAGACCTGGAGGAACATGTATTCCTTATGTGGTAAGATGCTTTCAAACAACCACAAGTCACTGCTTTATAGAAATAACAGGTTCTTCCATGTTGTAAGGAGAACAATCTCTTTCCAACATGTGGTTGTGTGTACTGTCTGCTTCAAACTGTACTTAAGGTAGAGCACCAACTTTTGTAACGAATCTGGCAGGGAACCTCTGTAGCACATTGACTGGGTTGTCACAGTTCTTGTTTGCTTTATCCTTCATTTCAATTAAAAATATGAATTCCTTCACCTCTTTGATATTTTCTCACATAATGGTGCAGGTTACTGTTCAGGGGATACTCACTGGCTGGTTCTAGGAATGTTACAGCCCAGTTGTATACAACGCTGGTAGGTGCAGTCATTTTGTACTAGCACCATATTTTACAGCCGTGGCCTTCATTTAGAAGCTAAGCTTGGCCAGTGAGTTCCTGAAGTGAAATAGGTATGTCCTAGCAATTCACGAGCACATCTCTTTCTCCTGGTTCATATTGGTATTTCTGCTTGAGGTCCTTAATCATGCAATTTATAGCTATGCTGCTAAACAACAGTCTGCATGGTTGTTGGTAACACATCAACACATCTTGTGGTCTGATGTAGTGTTTTCCTTTAAGGAAATGTGTGTCATTCTGTTGTGGATGTAGTAGGTGGTGAAGTGAGCTTTCAAGAATTTTGCAACCTTTATTCATGCCAGCATACCATGGTGAAACGTAGTTTAAGTGCACACATTTCACCGAGTCATAGAAGACCCCATTGAGATAACAGGTCTATGGTTTTCCACAATTCCCATCTTTTTCTCTCTCTCTTGTGCAAGTGCACCATTGTTGATGTCTAGTCCTCCGGCACATTTGCACTGAGCAGTAATCTGTGGAAGATATCTATTAAGGGGGCTGTCAGTGCACTTGACAAATTTCTGAGCACTCTGAGGTAAACTGTGTAAGGTCCTTGTGTTTTAACCTCTCTAAGATGCCAAGGACTACCGACCCCTTAATACCAAGCTCTTCACTTTTCTTATCTCTCTGTACACACAGCCCTCTGTACTCTAACTCCAGCTATGCAGCAACTTATTTCCTTCATCCCTACATGCCTACATCCCTACATCCCTACATCCCTACATCCTAGACCATCCTCAGTCTTCTGTGCAGAACCAACTCAAAGGTTTTGCTGAAGTCCAGGGATATAGTCAGAAAACTGTACCAGGTTTGTCTGACAGCTTGTTATGGCCGTGAACCCATTGCTGTCCCTAGGAAGGACATCAACCATGCCTTTAGGATAATGCCAGTGACTTTCCCTGTCCCTGCTCTTAGACTAACAGGCCTATAGTCTCGTAGATATTTATACTCCTCCACCACCCACCATACAAGGTGACCACAGTTAGTGTCTTCTAGTCCTCAGATATTTCTCCAATAGCCTGTGATATTTTAAAAACCTCAGTCAGGGTATTTGCTAATATGACCCACTTTGTGCGGTTCCTCACTCTTTATATGGCACCTTTCCCATGCTTTCTTTTGTAAAGACCAAAATAAAGCACCCATTCAGTACTTCTGCTTTCTTTTTGACTTTCAATTCATACCTCTGCTGAGCCTAGTTAATTTTCTCGCTCCCACCAGTATTTCGAATAGTTATATCTGAAGAAATCTTTGTTCCACCTTTTGACCAATTCTGGCAAATGGTTTCCAGCTTTTGCCTTTACTGCCATTAACTCCTTTGTTGCCCTTCTGCTTGCCTTTCTGCACTGTGCTTCATCCAGTTTCCCATGTCTTAGTTACCTCCTTTGTTGCCCTTCTGCTTGTCTTTCTGCACTGTGCTTCATCCATTTTCCCATGTCTTAGTTACCTCCTTTGTTGCCCTTCTGCTTGCCTTTCTGCACTGTGCTTCATCCATTTTCCCATGTCTTAGTTACCTCCTTTGTTGCCCTTCTGCTTGTCTTTCTGCACTGTGCTTCATCCATTTTCCCATGTCTTAGTTACCTCCTTTGTTGCCCTTCTGCTTGCCTTTCTGCACTGTGCTTCATCCATTTTCCCATGTCTTAGTTACCTCCTTTGTTGCCCTTCTGCTTGTCTTTCTGCACTGTGCTTCATCCATTTTCCCATGTCTTAGTTACCTCCTTTGTTGCCCTTCTGCTTGCCTTTCTGCACTGTGCTTCATCCATTTTCCCATGTCTTAGTTACCTCCTTTGTTGCCCTTCTGCTTGCCTTTCTGCACTGTGCTTCATCCATTTTCCCTTGTCTTAGTTACCTCCTTTGTTGCCCTTCTGCTTGCCTTTCTGCACTGTGCTTCATCCATTTTCCCTTGTCTTATTTTACACCTCTTGTATGTCCTGCCTTTTGGTTTAATTACTAGCCTCACCTTCCTGTCTCGACATGGCCTTGTCTTTAATTAATTTAATACAGTCCTGTGTTCTATGACCATTAATATGTTATCTAAAGCAATTTAAAGAAGCACAACTATTCCATGCTAGAAAAATAATAGACCTGGAAAACTTGAGTTATTAGGAAAGGGTTCAAGAATTGTCATTGTATTCTGTTTATTTTAAGGCATTCTCATTGTCCTTTTCCTGGCCTAAACACATTTATTGTACATGAAAGACTCCCAGCTAGGAGTTATTTACCAAATGTATTTGCTAATACTAAAATAAAATGCAATAATAAAAGTAAGTATTTGTAAATGCCAAATTTTGGCTTGCAGGACATCAGTAATTTATCTGTGAAAAAGTAATGGCATAAGGTGCTTTAAGGAGTAGAGAGTGTCTGTTTAAAGGGAATGTTTATTCTGTTAGAGTCAGGAATATCATGAAAGACAAAGTAAATGAAAACAAATTTTCAAGCATGCAGTGATAACTCATGTTCTGCAGGATAACATTTTGCACTGAACATTTTAGGAACATAGATGTAACAAAGAGTATTTTAAAATGATTGCTGGAAGTAACATTTACACTGTAATAGCTTCATAAGTGAAGTCATTGTATTTTGAAGGAACTGCAGAAATGAACATATGGCACTGTAAATAAAGCTGAAAAATCAAATGGTATGCAATGAGTATCCACGCAGTCTTGCATATTTTTCAATATGAGACTTGTTTACGTAAGCATGCATTTTTGTTTGATAACCAGGGTAGTGCACTGGTCACAAATGAACAGCAGAGCCCAGCTAAATAACATCACAATTGAAGAGATGGCTGTAAACAATAAAACAAAAACAAAGGAAGGTGACATTAGTACAGCAATTTCAGACATATGTATCTATGTACATTTTTTTCTAATCATCATCACCATCTTCTTTCGGCTGTTCCCATTAGGGGTCGCCACAGAAGATCACCTGTTTCCATTTCTTCCTGTCCTCTGCATCTTGCTCTGTCACACCAACCACCTGCATGTCCTCTCTCACCATATCCATAAACCTTATCTTAGGCCTTCTTCTTTTCCTGTTACGTGGTAACTTCATCCTTAGCATCTTTTTCCCAATATACTCAGCATCCCTCCTCAGCACATGTCCAAACCAACATAATCGTGCCTCTCTGGCTTTGTCTCCAAACCTTCCAACCTGGGCTAACCCTCTAATATACTTATTCCTAATCCTGTCCATCCTCGTCACACCCAGTGTAAATCTTAATATCTTTAATTCTGCCACATCCAGCTCAAACTCCTGCCTTTTTGTCAATGCCACTGTCTCCAACCCATATAACATAGCTGGTCTCACTACCCTCTTGTAGAACTTCCCTTTCACTCTTACAGGTACTCGGCTGTCACAAATCACTCCTGACACTCTTCTCCACCCACTCCATCCTGCCTGTATTCTCTTCTTCACCTCTCTTCCACATTCACCGTTACTCTGAACTATTGACCCCAAGTATTTAAACTCATCCACCTTCGCCACCTCTACTCCTTGCATCCTCACCATTCCTCTATCCTCCCTCTCATTCACGCACATATATTCTGTCTTAGTCCTGCTTACTTTCATTCCTCTTCCCTCTAGAGCATATCTCCACCTCTCCAGGGTCTCCTTCATCTGTTCCATACTCTCACTACAGATCACAATGTCATCTGCAAACATCATAGTCCACGGGGACTCCTGTCTGATCTCGTCTGTCAACCTGTCCATCACCATTGCAAATAAGAAAGGACTCAGAGCTGATCCTTGATGTAACCCCATCTCCACCTTAAACGCATCCGTCACTCCCACCGCAGATCTCAACGCTGTCACACTACCCTCGTACATATCCTGTACCACTCTTACATACTTCTCTGACACTCCCGACTTCCTCATCCAATACCATGACTCCTCTCTAAGCACCCTGTCATAAGCTTTCTCTAAGTCCACAAAAATACAATGTAACTCCTTCTGAACTTTTCTGTACTTCTCCATCAACACTCTCAGAGCAAATATCGCATCTGTAGTGCTCTTTCCTGGCATGAAACCATACTGCTGATCACTAATCATCACCTCCTTCTTAACCTAGCTTCCACTACTCTTTCCCATAACTTCATGCTGTGACTGATCAATTTAATCACTCTGTGGTTAATACAGCTCTGCACATCACCCTTATTCTTAAAAATCGGTACCAAAACACTTTTTCTCCATTCCTCAGGCATTCTCTCACTTTCCAAGATTTCATAGAACATGAACATGAACAGTCATAACATGAACAATTATATATATGTATATATACATATATATATATATGAAACTGGATGAAAGCCACCACGTATTATCTACTCAAAGGTATGTGCTTTTAGCATTATCCACAGGAACACCTTTGTACTGATCACACTGAGCTGTTGGTCATAGACTAGAAAGTAGGAAGGAATATTCCTGGAAAGTATACCAGCAGCCTCAATGCCTTTTTGTATACAGTCATACCAGAAATGCTGGAAGAAAGCAACATGACCTAGTTAGCAGTTTTAACCAAATCTTAAATTACTATTTGAGGGGCTTTCAGAACAAGAAATCATGTATCTGTATAAGCTTGTTGTGGATATTTCTGGCAATAATGTACCTGAATGTAACTGGATATGGATGAATGAGTAAGGAGATATGTACCACATTAGTGACACTGATATCTGAGATTAGCCTTTGAGCAATGCCCCAAGACAGAGTGAGTTTATAAAGGAGGGTAGCATTGTATGAAGATCAAAGACATTGCTTGCCCAGAGATACATATTAAGAAGATATTTTGTGGTTATTTGGATGAATGTTTGGGTTAGCAAGAATCTATGGAGTTAGAGATGAATTATATATTGTCTGGGGAAGAACTGGATAGTTAAAACACCAGGTATATGTACAAAGATAATGGTGTATCAGTCAAACGAGAAAGAAAAAGGGTTTCCACAAAGGTAGTAGTAAGTACAACTACAAAGCTGGAAGGATTATGCAGTTACACAAAATCATTGCTACTATTGCACTGAAGATGAATAGATGTACGTAGTCTTAGTCAATATGTAGTTCAAGGTTAAGAGTCGGAAGCTTATTAATGAGCAGACAGGAAAGAACATAGACATTTTGATTCAGGTAACATGTAATGATCACATACTGAACCAGATGAAACAGGCACTATAGAAAATTGGCAGTCAGGGGTAGAACTAAAAGGCTGTTTCTAATATATCAGTCCAGCCTTCCCAACAAATTTTAACTGAGTGCATGAAACATTGCATAAGGAACTGGATGAAATGGAGTTGCAGGTATATTCAAATGAAAGAAAAAGAGAGGGAAAAAATAGAAATATCAATAGAAGGAAAGGCGGTATCAGTGAGCACATTAGATGGGGACAAGCTAAAAGGATAGAACAAGGAAAAGAAAGGAAGAATGTCAGAAAAGGGTGAAAGCTGATTGCTCACAGACAGGACTGAACAAAATAAGAGACATGAGATGATAGTAAGACTTCAGGTAAATCTCTTCATTCTCTTCCTAGAAATAAGATGGAGAAACTCATCTTCACTACACTGAGAGCATGTTATTCCCATATCAACATGGAATTTGATCCAACAAGTGCAATGGGCACACACTTTAAAGACTGCACAGGTGAGGGCATCATTAACATATCATTGCTTAGTGTGTAAAGACTTCATCAAAGCATCTGACCTGGTAGACAATTCATTATTCTTTAACTGCCATCTTAGATCAGAGGCTACTAGTCTGGTGGGACTACATGATCAACAAAGGATTGATGGAGAAAGAAAAAGAAGAAAAAAGGGGAATAATAGTAAAACACAAAACAAGAACAGGCGAGGAGGAATAGGAAACAATAATGTGTGCATTTTTATTTACTTATTTTTGTTTTTTATTTTGTTGACCGGGAAAGTCCCATTGGGTGTGATCCCATTTTCAGTGGAGGCCTGGGGAGAAAAGCTCCACATAAAGTTTACATAAAATATTACAATTTTTGCAATGCAAAATGTACATAAAATTCACACACACAAATTTCAAAATTAAAAATGCATACGGGTTCACAAGCATACATTTCAAAGTTGAAAAATCCATACATGACTGATACAGAATCAAAATTCTCAGGAAATAACAGATTGTAGTTCATACAGGAATAAAGTAAGTAAACACAGTTGAAATTTACACGCACACACAATATATAATATATATATATATATATATATATATATATATATATATATATATATATATATGTATGTATGGATATACATATATATATATATATATATATATATATATATATATATATATGTGTGTGTGTGTGTGTGTGTGTGTGTATAAAAGTTATAGGTAGACATGAAATAGAGTGTAAAAATTCCCTAAGGATGTCAACGGGTAGTAGGAAGAGGTGTTATATAAAGACAGTGGCTGTGGGGAAAAGGTGAGGGGTAAGAAGAGATAGGGGATAAGAGGGAGAAGTTAGTTAGGAGGATGTGTATATTGTAATTTAGATAGTAGGAAAAAGATCAGTTAAAGAGAGGTAGTGTTAGAAGTGGGATGGTATGGGGGGGTTTTCAGTGACCGAAAGTATATACAGGTACTGAGTGAGAAGTGGTAGGGGTGGTGGGGAATGTGAAGATAAGAATAGAGTAAAGTAGTGAGATATAGTGGTAGAGAGCAAGTGGAAAGCCAAGTACAACATATAGTAGAGAGTGGGAGGGTAAGGTTAGAGAGATGAGAGACTTCTGGTATGGAGGAAAACTAAGGGTATAGTTTAGAAATGACAGAAATGTTGTTGAAGTTAGTAAGTTAGTTGTTAGGAGATGCCTGAGACATAAACGTGTTTGGAACAATAGCACATCCAGATATCATTTATGTGCAAGAGGAGTTTTGAATATAGGTAGTTTATGTGTTACTTTGAGTGAAGTATATTGCTCCAGATGTTGGAGATACAATTAGAGTAGAGAGACTCCACTGAAGTATTATAAGATTTAATGACTAGCAAGAGGGATTTTTTAGTAGAACTTAGGTCTCTGCTGCTATAGTAGAACTAGAGTGCAGTTTGGAGTGCTGGGCATTTTTCTGACATGTACATGTATTTGTGGGTAGTGGTTAGTCGGGTGAATGTCAAATAGTGGGGTAATTCTAGCCAATGTAATTCTCACAATGCAATGCAGTGGTGTGCTCTGTATGTGGTATTTGTAGTGAATTTGGCTATTTTGTTTGTAACATGCTTCTAAATTTACTTTTTCTGCTTTGTTTGGTTTAGTAAGAATGTTGAAACATATAGTAGATTTGAAAGTAGAAAGATTCTGGCTATTGCTTCTCTAGTTGGATCTGTAAGATATGATTCTATTTCATACAGGGAGCCTAGTTTAATGTGTGTGTTTTTTGACAACTTGAGATATATATTGATCAAACATAAGTTTATCATCACTTAGTACACCTAGTTTTGTTTTAGATAATGTCTCTATTTTGGTGTTGAATGACTCACAGTTCACTACTCAAGACCATATCTCAAGGAAATATTTTTTTTTGTGGGGGGGATATAATTGTATCCTGTATTCTTAACAGATAAAGATGGATGAAATGTCTCTCATTATATACTGCAAGAAGAAATTGGAGAAAACATTAGAAAATGGATTAGGGGGTTAGGAAGAGCAAAGAAAATTTGAAGGGGGAATTAATGAAGGATAGTATATGGAGGTAATTCACTACTCCTGCTCGTAGTCAAAAACATATGTAGAGCTTCCAAGAGCTAGGGATGGAGTGAAACATTTGAGGCATGCAATACAAGAGGGCCATGGCTATTTCCACACAGCAGTAAATGCAGAAAATCCGGAAACATTCCTACAATGGGGCCAGGCCCAAGGGAAGGATGCCCCCCCCTTGTTGTAGAAGAAAGTAGTCCGCAAAAATTACAACAATTGATTGGCCAAAGAAGAGTCATAAAGACAATAGAGTGGACTATTGAGGATAAGAAAGAAATTATGTATTGTTACCATTATGTAAAAAGCCCAGAATTTCTAGACACAAGATATACAGAATGATTAAGAGAGAAATTAGAGGAAATAAAAATACTTCCACAGGAAATACTGTCAGAAGCTTCAAATAAACAAGAAAGAGATATTTGATATGGTGCAATATTTATGTAAAAGAGAAAGCCAAGTTAACTAATATAGAGAAGGCAGTTTCAAAGATATTTGAAGAGAAATACAGGCAAAGGCATCCAGATATGGAAAATTTCACAATAAAAAAATTAATATCACAAAGATGTAATGTGGAAAGAAGATTAGTAAATCAGAAGTTAAAGAAACAAAAGTTGAAGCTATGGAGTGCCTGCGAAGTGAAAGATTTAATGTAGCAGGTCTAACACAGACTACATCGCAGCATGATGGAGTGAATCCCCAGAACAAGGAAAAGCAAGAAGATCAGGAGAAATGTGAAGAAGAAATATGGACATGGGAAAGGAAAATAAATTTAATATGATGTAATATTTATGCAAAGGAGAAAGCAAAACTAACAAATACAAAAAGAGCAGCACCAAAGATATTTGAAGAAAAATACAGGCAAAGGAATCCGGATATGGAAAACTTTACAATACAAAAAATAAGAAGACAAAGAGAAGAAGGAGAAAAGGAGATAAGTAATGGTGAAGTTAAAGAAACAGAAACTGAGGTTATGGAGCAGCTGCAAAGAGAAGGATTCAGTGTATAAAATCAAATGCAGAAAGCACCACAACAGGACAGAGCAATGGCTATCCAAATTAAGGGGAAACCAGTGGAACAGGAAGCAGTTGGTCAGTTGCCATATCAAGATATTTTGGAGCCTTCCACAGGAAACCAGTATAAACGTTCACTTGAAACTAGACAGGAAGGAAAGGAACAGAAAACTGTGGAAACTGATGCAGTCAATGTTGAGAAGTAAAAGGCCAGTGAGTTCCCATATGACAGATAACACAGAATGAAATTGAAGAGAATGTGTCACAGGAAGATACTATAGAACTTTCTATAGAATGCCCGCAGGAAACAAAAAACAAGAGATGTGCCCTCAGTTTGGAAGAAAATGAGTTAAGAGAAGAGTTGCTTGATTTAATGGACATGGATATATATATTAAGATCAATGAGAGAAATAGACTGCAGAAGGTCAATAAAACCCAGAAAGTAAGAATTCTGATAAAACAAATGAATGCAGTAATTAGGACTGTCTATAGAGATCCATGTGATATAAGAGAAGTGAACAGGATATACTACTGTGCTGCTAAATTAATAACTGATAAAGTTCTACTACAAGATCACAGGGTAGTGAGGGAAAGGAAGGGGAGAAATCGAATACCATCATGAAAGTATTGAATAGAGAAAACTATAAAGCAATTAAGACAAAAAGAGTCATTGTTAGAAGATTATAGAAGAGGGACTAGATCAACAAAAATACTAAGAAAGATAGATGTGATTAAAGCAATGCACAGTATTAGAACAGACCAGAATCTATCATTCACTATCACAAATAACAAACTAAAAATTTCAGCACAGGGGGAAAAACTTAGAAGATACACAGATAAATATAAGGGAAAAGTACAAAATAAGCAATTTATTGATGACTCAAAAATATTTTATAGGGAATTGGGAAATAAGGTAAAAGGAATTGAAAGACCACCAAAAAAAGAGGAAGTAGCTACATTTTGGAGAAGTATCTATGAAGATCCTGTGGAACATAACAAAGATGCTAAATGGATAAAAGAAGTAAAAGAAAGAATAAGAAATTTAAAGGTACAGGATATGACATGGGATGAAATAACAGCCAGAGAGATTGAAACAAAGTTGAGAAAAGCCTCTAACTGGAAAGCCCCAGGCCCAGATGCAGTGCCTAACTTTTGTTTAAAAGTATTAACATCTTTGCATGAGGATTTAGCCATGAGTAAGAACTATTTATATGTGCACCCGAACAGACACCACACTGGCTAACAACAGGCAAAACAATGCTCTTACTTAAGAGTGAACCTGCAAGCTGCCCTAAAAATTATAGACCAATAACTTGCCTTCCGATGACATATAAACTATACATGGGAATTGAAACCAACAGAGTTTATAGTCATTTAGAAGAAAACTCAGTTCTGGCAGTAGAACAAAAGGGCAATAAAAGAAAGTCATATGGAACAAAGGATCATTTGTTGTTAAATAAAGTTATAGTGGAGAACTGTAAAAATGGGAAGAATCTAAGTATGGCATGGATTGACTACAAAAAACATTTGATAGTATCCCACATTCATGGATAAAAGAGTGCTTAAAATGTATAAGATACACCCTACACTGACTGACTACATTACTGTAACCATGAAACAATGGCAGACCACTTTGCAATTAAGCCATGATACCCTACACTGACTGATTACATTACTGTAACCATGAAACAGTGGCAGACCACTTTGCAATTAAGCCATGATAAAGGACAGATTGTTATCCCAGGGATAAAAATTCAAAGAGGGATATTCCAGGGTGACTCTCTGTCACCATTGCTATTCTGCCTTGACATTAATCCATTAAACTGTTTACTTAACAGCTTGAGCCATGGCTACAATTTGGCTCCTAGAAAACAACAAAGTCTAATGACTTCTCATCTTCCCTTTGTCGATAATTTAAAACTGTATAGCTCATCAAATGAGGAACTGAAAGCACAGCTGCAGGTTGTCAAAACTTTTTCAGATGATATTAGAATGTCATTTGGTCTTGATAAATGTGCAAAAGCAACCTTTAAAAAAGGAAAATTGCAGCACCAGGAAAACATCAGTTTGGGACAAGAATGTGATATAAAAGAACTTGAGCAAGAGGGGGTGTATAAATACTTGGGAAATGATGAAGGAGCAGCAATAAAACATGAACAAATGCGAATAAACTCAGTAAGGAGTATTTTAGAAGACTTAAATTAATCCTGAGAACAGCACTGACATCTAGGAAAAAGATCCAAGCTATAAGTCAATTTGCTCTTCCTGTCCTAATGTACAGTTTTGGAGTGATTGACTGGCCCCAAAAAGTGTTGTATAAATTAGATATTAAAAAAAAGAAGGATGCTTCATGCTCACCAAATTATTTATAAAAATCAGTGTAAACCAAGATTATATATTCCCCGTTCTGAAGGAGGGATGGGCCGCCTTGAAATTGATTACATGTATAGATCTGCAATTGTGGGACTCTACACATATCTACTGACCTCACAAGATCCCAATGTTGTGAAAGTTTTGAAACATGAGGAGAATAAATCTAAGATGACTTCTCTGCTCAATTTAGCAGAAGCATATAGATGTCAAGCAGGAATGGAAATCAAACCAGAAGTAGATAAAAACCAGGCAGCAACAGAATGTGCCAAAAAAACAAAATAAACAATACAAGGTGAAGGACCAGATGAGGAAGCAAGAAATGTGGAAAAAACATAAAAATAGTTGCAAGTATAGAAAACTTCTGGAAGAGCCTCATGTTGATCAAGAAGGAACGTAGGAATGGTTAAGGAGAAGTGAATTCAAACCAAGAAATGAAAGGTTAATATTGGCAGCTCAAGATATTGGGCTATGTACATGCTGGTTTACAAAGTCCATTGAACATGTGGGAGAAACAGACAAATGCAGGTTTTGTAAAACCGAATTGGAAACAGTCACATACCTTGCTGCTGGTTGCAACACACTAATGGCAGAAGGACTGTATACTGAAAGGCATAATAATGTGGCGAGACTGTTGCACTAGGGATTGTGCAAACATTATGGTATTGAGTTAGCTAAAAAACACTGGAAAGATGAGCCACAAAGCATCATAGAAAATGATGAAGTTTATATCACATGGGATCACCCATTACCAACAGTTCAAAAGATAGATGCTAGAAAACCAGATATAGTGGTCCAAGAAAAGAAGACAAAAGTAGCATTAATCATTGAAATCACTACACCCAGTGACTATAGTGTCTTGCATACAGAGAGACACAAAGTCATAAAAATACCAGGATCTGAAGGCTGAAATGAGCAATGTGGAAGAAGGATAGCCAGACAGTTCCAATAGTAGTAGGAGCAATAGGTCCTATAAAAAAGAATTTACAATCATATTTAGATATGTTACCAATCCATGTAACCCTGTACGAATTACAGAAGGAGTCATTACTGGGCACATTGTGGATGCTGCGAAGAGCACTTTTGGCTGACATCAAAGATTGAAACAATACTAATTTCATGAACTTTAATCGTACTTTGAGTCAGGAATGGGGTCCATTCCCACCATGGTATTAGAAACCCAAATGATTTGGAGAAATTAGAACAGTAAAAATCAATATGTAACATCATGAACATAGGATGAAGGACTCAAAAGATACTGAAGCAAAGGACGATCATTCTTATTACATTACTGTGTTACAAGGAAAAGAAGAAATAATGTGAGGATGAAGGTAAGCTAAGATTAGACAAACAGAGAAAATAATGCAATGCACCACAGAACATAAGAAAAGCTAACATAATAACATCTAAACGCCATAATGCAAGCATGGAAAATGTACTAGCAGATTACTAAACGGAATGTGCAGAATTCCAGCAGATACTACATTTCTGAAAGAAGTTAAACAGGCACATTTTATATCAGGCAGTAACTGCTAAGCAGTTAGCTGACAAAAAGGGAATGCAGAGTTTGTAAATCAGCTGGGACTAGTAAAGAATACCCATTAACTACAGAAATCAAACTAGTAGCTGTTGAAGGAATTGTCATTGTCAGAGGGTACATCATAATGAAAGTATATGACTTTCATTAATCATGTAGGCATAATGTGACAAAGTCAGAGACCACAGATAGGTAGCTAACAAATTACTTCCATTTTGAAATCCACTAGGATATAGGGTTAAGCAACATTTAAAATTAAACAGACAACTATAAAGAGTACAAGATTATTTGTGTGTGTGTGTGTGTGTGTGTGTGTGTGTGTGTGTGTGTGTGTGTGTGTGTGTGTGTGTGTGTGTCCCTCTCACTCTTTATATATATATATATATATATATATATATATATATATATATATATATATATGGATCTAATTTGATTTTTTGAACTACCATAACTTTGACTTTCAAAATCAGGAGATGAGAACACAGAAATTAGAGAACTATGAAAGCTTATAAAGGCAAAACTTTGAACTACCAAAGAAAGCTATGCACATGTCCAGAAGGTACATAATAATTTCAATGGACATAATGCAAACAGAAAAACAAATTTCCACCTAAACAAATACAACAAAAACAAAAAATAATAACTTATCCAATGTTTTTGCAGGGGGCAACCCCACCTGCTCCCCCCACACCCCCTGCAAATTATATATGCTAACCCTGAGATCGCACTACAGTGGGGAAAAGGGATAATTTGTAATCCACAAAATTAAGCCGCTTTTCAGGCAAAACAATAAAGCCCTGAGCAAGGCAACTTAGAAAATTGTGAAAAAACCCACAGATGGCTCAGCACACTTCAGTTCACTTTATTCCAGAAAAACACAGCACGTTAATGCTCCACCATACGTTTTCATTTTAAAAATCACTTCCTCAGATGTGGGCTGTTCAAACTACTAGTGCTTTTATACCATTGACTTAATTACATTGATTAGGTTAATGAATTAATTGAAAAGTTAATTTAGTTTAAAACCAAAAACTTTTCTTGTTGCATCTCTCTGTGTTGCCACAATTAAAACACATTTAATGTTACAATGTTTGATGAATAAATATGTAGAAATAAAAATATGTTTTAAATAAAAATCCTTAAAACACTTGACTACAAAGAATAAATTATAAAGTTAAAATACTATTAGAAACACATTTAGTAGGACTCAATGGTTAAATTACCAACTTGAATATTTGCTTTAAATGAACTTGATCCTCCATCTAGTGGATGAATCATGAAATTACAGGTATTAAACCAAAGGCAAATTGTATAGCCTCACTCAGTTAAAAGAATGTTAAAAACAGAAAAATATAAGGGAAAAATAAGTTCAATACCTTTGATAAATGAGTGTAACACTTGTGTTCATAACATATTACAAACCCAACGTTTTAATAAAACTACAAATACAAAAAAGCTTAAAGACCTACTGTAACTATTGGAAAACATGGGTAAAAACGTGATAAAATTCACACAAAGTGCAAATGCATATCACAGTTTAGCTGGTCTCAATTTTCATAATGGGGCTATGGAGATATGTTCATTGAGACTCAGTGGCTTATTGGCCTCCAAACTTATCAGCCACCATAATTCTCTGTACTCCAAACATTCCTCCCATAAACCCCCTCTGCCACTCTTTTCCACCCTTTCTATCACAAAAAAATGTATAGTATGCATTTTCACAGCTTTGTTTGTGCTTGTACAATGCATTAGTCTGTTTGTTTGTTTCTAGTTCATACATATGTTTGTATACCGTTCTCCTGAGCTTGCGTTCTGTCTTCCCTATATAGAATGCTTCACAGATTTGACATTTCGCTAAATATACACGCCCAAAGGAGTCACAATTATTAAAATCCTTGCCTTCCAGGGTGATTACCCTACTTTCCAAATACACACTTTCTGCATTGCTCATGTATGCACACTGTTGACAATGTCCACATTTAAACGTTCCCTTCCTTTTTCTCCGTCTCTGAACTTCTTGGTTTGTACCATTTTCCAATAAAAGTTTTAAGTTACTTGAATTGTTCTAAACTACTCTTAGCTTTTCATTCTTTAGTTTCTCTAAGTCAGTAAATGCTAAAAATGTATTCCATTCCCTATCTATAGTTTGTCTTACCATTTTTGCAGATGCATTATACTCCACGATGAGTGCACTGCCAAAATTGTCATTTGCCTTTTTTACTGGGCCTACCATATCATATACTGGTAATCCTAATATTGGCTTAAAGTTATTTGGTCTCCTTTCTGTCACTTCTGTCTCAATTTTGTCTATCATATCATCTGGGTATTTCCTCATCCTAAACATTTTCCTTAGTAACCTTTTTTCCATTTCAAAGTCGTTGTCTCTGGACGTCATCCTGCAGGCCCTAATATATTGTCCTTTAACTATATTTTTCTTGGAGTACAAAGGGTGAGCACTTTCAAAGTGCAAATAAGAGTTAGAATAGGTACTCTTTCTATACACCCTGGAATTAAAACATGAGTTTTCCTTGTATATTTCTATATCCAAGTACTCCAACTTCCCATAATTTATTCTGTAAGAAAATTCAAGAAAATTAGTACTGTTGTTAATATATTCAATACATTTTTCTATCTCTTCTTTTGGCCCTTCCCATAGGATACATATGTCATCCAGGAATCTTCTATAAAGTGAGCAGTTGTTATTGTATATTGATTCAGTTACCATCTTCTCTTCCCATTTGGCTAAGACCAAATTGGCATAGGTGGGTGCACAAGCGGCACCCATCACTACTCCTTTCTTCTGGTGAAAAAATTCACCTTTGAAGTAAATGAAGTTGAACTTTAGAACCAAATCTATAAGTTCCATCACCAC
Source organism: Protopterus annectens (assembly GCF_019279795.1). Classification (NCBI taxonomy): domain Eukaryota; kingdom Metazoa; phylum Chordata; order Ceratodontiformes; family Protopteridae; genus Protopterus; species Protopterus annectens. Next base: position 763,506,554 of record NC_056746.1, read on the forward strand.
AGTACACTCATCGTGGGTTAAAGTCTCATCCTCAAAAATTAGTTCTTCCAGGTATCTTAGTCCATCACTGTGGGGAATGCTTGAGAACAAATCTACAACGTCAGTTGTTAGGAAACATAAATTCTCATTGTATAGATCCTGATTCAATGTCCTTAGAAGATCCCAAGAATCTCTCAAAATGTTGGTTCTCTTAAGCCACGATTTCTTAAGCTTAACATCCACGAATCTGGCTAGCGGCAAAGTTTTGGAACCCTCAACCGAAACTATTGGCCTCAAAGGGGGATCCATTCCATTCTTATGAATTTTGGGGATTCCAAAAATAGTAGGAATTTTAGGTTTGTCCACTTTTAAATATTCATATGTCTTCCTATCTACAATCCATCTAAAAATAAACTTTCTAAGGCCATATCTATCCTTCTGTAACTAATATTTATTTCATTTTTTTGAAACTGTGAAGTATTTGTTAGGGTCTCCTAAGATTTCATTAATTTTGCCCTCATAGTTAAAGCTGTTCATCAATACTATTCCCCCACCTTTGTCCAGTTTCATAATTCTTAAGCCTGAATCCCCTCTTAATTCATCAAAGATGCTGCTTTCAGCCTGGCTTAAGTTCCTTGTTTAGTGTACTTTCCCATACTTCTTTCTTATTTCATTCTCAAGTATATTCTCTAGATTTTTTATCTGGGGTGCAGTGTGGGATTGTATGTACTTCTTTTTACCAGATCTCCAGGTTCATAATTTTTATTCTGATAAAATATAACCTGGAAGTTAATTTTCCTATTAAATTGTTTTGGTTAAATCTCCCCTTCTACTAGGAATAGGTTCATAGGCTGGTACTAGGCTATCAGCCCTAGGGCCTATACAAGCCTAGCCATATCAATTCCCTGGCTATTTCTTCCCACACTATTTACTTCCCTGGACCCCTGTCTAGCAGGGCGACTGACGTGATCCCTGGGGTGAATTTCCTTTCTCCCATCCAATCGTCAATGTTCCTTTTGAAGAGGTCCAAAGATGCACTCTGCTTGACATGTATGGACAATCTATTCCAGAGTCTGGGGAGTCTCTGGGTCAGGAACCTATCCCTCCAGCATGTTTTGTTTATTGTGATGACAAGGTTTAGATCCCTGGAGCGTGTGGCTCTGAGGGATTGGGATTTCTTTAAGTGTAGCATGTCCAACAGCTCTGGGTTTGACATGGCCTTGTATGTTAAGCAGAGATCGCCTCTGAGTAGACGATATGTGACAGAGTATAGCTGGAGTTTTTTAAGGCAGTCAGCGTAGGGCATTTGCTTTAGGCCCGTGATTCTTTTAGTGAGGTATTTCTGCGGCCTTTCCAGTTGTTGCAGATGTCTTGAGAGGTACATACCAAATAGGGCATTGTATTCTATAATGGGTCTAATGAGGGATGAGTACAGTGGGACAATGACCTCCTTTTTTCTGGATGAAAAGCCCTTAGTGATGAGGTGTGCCACATAGAAGGATTTCCTGACTGTTGTGGCAATGTGGTTATCGAAGGTGAGACCACTGTCCACCTGTGTCCCTTAGTCTCTTATCACACTTTTGGTGTTTAGTGTACTGCCACCTATATGGTAATTCATGGATACATGTTTTATCCCAAAGGGGATAACTATGCATTTCTTGGCATTGAGCTTGAGCCCATGGCTCTGGCACCAAGCATCCATTTCTGTAAGGCCCTTTTGTAGAGTATCCACATCATTTGGGGATTCAATAATGGCTCCCAGTTTGCAGTCATCTGCGAACTTTGTTAGCCAGAGTCCTTTAGTGTTGGCCTGTACTTCAGAGAAGTAGATGCCAAACAAGAGTGGTCCCAGGACTGAACCCTGAGGTACTCCACTTGTCACTTGTCTGGAGCTGGATTTGAAGTCTGCTACTTGTACAGTGTGGGTTCTATTAGTAAGCCAGTTAGCAACCCATTGGGTGATGTAGGGGATTAATACCCAGCCTAGTAAGTTTATCTATGATTCCAGAGTGGGGGATGGTGTCAAAGGCCTTGGCAAGGTCTAGATAGGCTGTGTGGACCACCTTACCCTTGTCCATGGCTCTGGAGACTGATACGAAGAAGTCAATCAGGTTCAGGAGACAAGATCGGCCCTTCACAAACCCAAACTGGGTGGGGTACAGTGTTTGAAGGTTGCCAATGTCTTTGTTTATAATTTCCATGATAATACGCTCCATGGCCTTGCAGATAAGGCTTGTCAGACTGATGGGATGGTAGTTTCTGGGATCCAAGGTGGATCCCCCCTTGTGGATTGGGATAACTGTAGCTCTGCGCCACTCAGTGGGCACGAAACCTGAGGTGAGGCTATGATTAAACATGACACTTAGGTGAGGTGCCAGTTCATATTGTAGTTCATATAATACACAGCCTGGGATGTCATCTGGTCCCATGGATGCTGTATTCTTAGCTTTGGAGAGTGCATTTTTTACCCGAGTGGCCATTATTACCGGAATTTGGCAATCTTCCGGTATTGAGATGGGACATTTAGGGGGTGAGAGGGGGTGAAGTTGGCACTGAATCGATCTGTCAGGATATTGGCAATATCCTTGGGATCAGTATATTTGATGCCATTCTGTTTTATCTCAGAGCAGATCTGAGCATTGCCATTTAGATTCTTGACATAGTTATAGAATGCCTTGTGGTTGTCTTTGGAATCTTTGGCAATTTTTTTTTCGTAACTAGCTTTGGAGGATTTTATGAGGGATCTTAGTTTCTTACTGAGGCTGGTAAGGGAGTTTTTTGCATCTTGGGATTTTCCTCTTTTCTGCAACAGTTTCTTCCTTTTGTTGTAAAGTTTGTTTATGGCAGAGGACCACCAGACTGGCTTCCTTTTTTTGGATGAGAGCATCTTGGTTCTATTTGGGATGGCACGATTCATGCATGAGTGGATGTGCTTGTACAGTGCCTTAGTGTAGGATTCAGCAGTTGAACTTTCAGTTTCCATCTGCATGGGTGCCATGAAGTTTGTCACTTCTGACTTGAGTAGCATGAAGTTGGCTTTCAAGAAGTTTTTTATGGAGGTTTCCTTACTGGGGGAATGGGGTGGGATGTGGATGTTAAGGGTGATTAGCTTATGGTCAGACCTGACTAACGAGGGGGTGACCATAGGTGTGGAGCATCGATTTCCCATGTTGGTAATGACCTGGTCTAGGATATTGGAGCCCCTGGTGGGACTATGGATTAGTTGATCCAGGGCGTTGGAATTTATGAATTCCAAGAACCGCTGGGCAAAGGTGTTGGTACATGAGTAGTTTTCCCAGTTAATGGCAGGGTAGTTAAAAATCACCCAGTATTAGGGTGTATGGTTCTATCTTAATATTTTCCAGTATGTTTAGAAAGGTGTAGTGAGAATCTTGGGGTATGGTGGGGATCTGTAGCAAGCTACAATTTGGATTGCAGTCTTACCTAGTGTTAGTTGCACCTGGAGAATTTCAGACACATTGTATTGGGCAACTAGCCTGGTGGTGTGAATATCTTTGGTGAATATTGACACTCATCCACCTTTAGTGTTTCAGTCCTGGTTTGGTGGCCGAAAAGTGTGGTAAGAGTTGTAGTCTGGTATTGCAGGGGTGCTCTCTGGAGCCTTGAACCAGGTCTCAGTTACTGCACTGATATCGATGTTCTCCACTTTTAGGAGTGCCTCGAGAAAGTGCATCTTGAGGTTTAGACTTCTAGCATTGAGTAGCATTACCTTCAGATTTTGCATGCTTGTACCTGTTATGGTGGTGGCTTTGTCCTTTGAACTTTGCCTAAAAAAGTCACTATAGGGGTGGCAAGAGCCTTAGCCAGTAACCTGAATCCCAGGGGCGACAGGTGCAGACCATCTCTGGCAAAGCTTCGTGGTGTGTCAATCATGTCGTCCCAGGCAGACAGATACTGGATCCCCTTTGAATGACACCAGAAGCTTAGCCAATTGTTGAAGTCAATCATTTTGTCCTTATATTGTGGTATCATTCTGGGCGAAGGCAGGATGCTAGTCAGGGCTAGGGTCATACCTGCCTGGGCCACATGATCGGAGAGCTCTTCCATGTCTCTTTTCATGTAGTCCAGGGAGGTACGTCTCAAGTCATTCACTCCAACATGGACAATGACAGAGTCGTATTTGTACATGTTGTGGAGTGACTTGAGTGCATGCATTATGTGGCGGATCCTGGCACCCAACAGGCAACTGACTGTAATTTTCTCCTTGTTCAACCTGGTGAGAGGGACATCAGTTTGCTGGACTATAGAGTCACCTATGATTAAAGTGTTAAGTACATTGTCTTGCCTTAGGGGCTGTTGCTGGGTGGCACACTGGTGTTGTGAACTATGTGACACTTTGGTTGTGATTGGTGTTTGTTTGCATTTCAAATTCAGAGGTCCTTGTTGCTTGGGCAGGTTACAGTTAAGGGCCTCTGCATATGAGGATTTAGTGTTGCTATATGTGGGTGTTGGTGGTGTGGGTTTAGAAGGGCTATGTGTTGCTTGAGTTGTAGTGTAGGTGTTAACCTTCTCCTCTTGACTGTCTAGCACAATCTTGGGTGGAGAGAGCTTTGCTTCCATTTTGGCTATGTAAGTGCATCTCTCACAGGTTGTAGTGTTGGGTGGTAGGAGGAGAGGGTTGTCTGTGTACATGAGGCAATTGCTGCATTGCCCCAGTATGCCCAGATTCACCAGGTGGACAGGAGAAATCACCGGAAGCTGACCTTTGGACATGCCTGGTTTGGTGCTTTTTTTTTTTTTTTTTTTTGTAAAGTACAGGAGCTGTTTTCCCTTACCTTAGCAAGGTACTTTGCAATTATAGGCTGTTTAGTGCCTACTATTAATTTCTCCTTATTAACAAGGAAAGTTGAGTGCTTGTATCAGTTTAAGGCTTCCTAGTGCTTTCCAGCAGGTATTAGAGAAAGTGCTAGTCACAGGGATGCTTGAAGGTAAGATGAAAAAAAAAATGCACACTGTAGTGTGCACTAGAGAAGTTAGATGAGAAAGTAGGTAACTTAAGTTTTACCTGTTTAAAAAGTTAAGGTTTAGTGGAGAGTTACTATTTTTAAAACAGCAAGAGAGTTACTATTTTTAAAACAGCAAGATGGATTGGAATGAACTTGATTCCGTTTGATAAGAGACTAAAATGTTCTTTGGTTAAGGAAATATGACTGAAATTATATATACTAAAATCTTCTAAAGTATATCTATAGGGGTTCATTTCGTCTTGCAGAATGGAATTGTTTTCCAAGTCAGGGAGGTTGGTACTGAATTATCCTAGTACCTCCCCCCCCCCGAATATTTGTGTACCTATATTGTTGTTCATAACTCTCCCTATTCCTTAGTCTGTCGGACCTATGCAAGGGGGGTATTCGGGGACATCATCTAAGTCTGTAACCCGCTCACTAACTACTGCATTATCCTGGTTATCATCATCTGTTGTTCCTTCCATATTGTTGTTACCCCATGTCCTTCCCTTCTTCTTTGGGTTCGGGTAACTTACCTTATTTTTATACTCATTAAGGTCCCTTTCTAGCTTTTTTATTTTTCTCTTAACTAAGTTATCACAATCATCACTTGTGTCAATAAAAATATTGTCAAATTTCTTTCTTTCTTCAGGAATTGTAAAAATCAAGTTATTTTTAATGCATTCATTTAAAATATCAATCTCTTTAAACAGTTCAGCTTTAATTCTAACATTTTCTTCAATCATACATCTTAATATATCTAGCCCACATCTGTTAAAAACTTCTAAAAGGTCTTTGTGAAATATACTTCCCTCAATCACATTGTTAGGGTATTTATATACCCTTAGCCCCTTTGGGACTATTCCTTCACTTATACATTCATTTAAATAACTATTTTCAATATCCAAACTTTTGTATTTGTATAACAATTTTTTGCAGTCTATAAAGTTTGGTTTTGTAAGAGTCAGTAACTGATGCAGGTTTAACTACTTTTTCACGAAAATTAATTGAAAAACTGACCTGTAACCATTCCTTTAGGTCTGTCCGTTTAGGTGTATTTCCCTGAACAGCCCGTGAACCTTGTCCTGGCATTATACCAGTTGAATTGTTGTTATTGGACTCACAAGCCTGGTTAGAGTTCCTTAACAGCCTTGGTGTGCTTGAAAAACTTGCATCTGGGCTTTTATTTCCATTTATATTGTGCGTACCATGTCCGTTCTGTATCACATTGACATTGTTTTCTTTTTGCCACCCTCTCACTCCATTGCAAGCAGCAGCTTCCTGGTTCAGCTGCCCTTGCATCTGTGAAGCTACTGTCGTTATCGATTGACTGAGGGGCACTAACAGATCTATTAGTTGTGTAAGTTGACCAATCATCTTCCTGGTCTGCCCCATTTCCTCCTTTTCATGCTACCCTTCACTGCTCAATCTCGTTTCGCCTTCCATGAATATCAGAAACCAAGAAAAAACAAAACAAAATTCACAGCAACTTCCAAATAAAACTTGTAATCCACAAAATGAAGCAGCTTTTCAGACAAAACAATAAAGCTCTAAGCAGGGAAGCTTGTAAAAAAAGGGATAATTTCCCAATCCTCATTGTATCATGATCTCTATTCATAAACAATAAACAAACACATTATTGTACATTGAAAAAGAAGACTTCCTGTGTTACCGCAATTTCTTGTAAATCCTATGATGCCTTCCGTACATGCGCACTGTGTGCTTTATTTGAAAGTTTTGCCTTTATTAGCTTTCACAGTTCTCTAATTTCTGTGTTGTTGTCTCATGATTTTGAAAGTCAGTGGTATGGTATTTTGAAAAATTATAGTAGATCTATATATATATATATATAAATATATATATATATATATATATATATATATATATATATATATATATATGGGTCTACTTTCATAGACTGAAGCGCCACGTCACCGACACCCGGAAGACCGAGACGGAACGACCGAACAGGTAGGTTACCGAAAACGCGATATCCCGACAGCTGAGAGACCGACAACGGCAGCGTGTGAGCGCGATACGGTAAGTGTGCGAAAGTGAAAGATGTAGTATTGGGGAGCGGACAGGTAAGTGTACGATAGTGAGGGATTTTAGGATAGGGTGTGGGAAAGGTGAGTGTGCGGTGGTGTCGGACTAAGGGTTCCGGTGAGGTCAGTGTGTGGAAGTGACGTAGAGCAGTGTAGGGTAGTGTTGAGTGTGTCAGTGTTAGAATGCGGGTGGAGTGAGTGTGCGATAGTGACGGGCTGCATGTTTTAGGGTGGGTTAAGTGAGTTAGGGTTAGGGTGCAGGTAGGGTAAGTGTGCGGTAGTGACGGTGTTGAGGTTTAGGGGTGGGTTAAGTGAGTTAGGGTTAGGGTGCAGGTAGGGTGAGTATGCGATAGTGACGGTGTTGAGGTTTAGAGGTGTGTTAAGTGAGTTAGGGTTAGGGTACGGGTTGGGTAAGTGTGCGGTAGTGTCGGACGTTAGGGTTAGGGTTTAGGTTAAGGTTAGTGGATATGTTGTTGTGTGCAATGTGTAGTTGGCGTTTTTTGTGTCGGTGTTGTGGTGTTCGGTATGTTGAGTTGTTGGTGTGGTGTGTTTTCGGTTGTTTGGGGTCGGGAACATGTGTGTCGGATTCAGACGTTCGGTCTATGAAAGTAGACCCATATATATATATATATATATATATATATATATATATATATATATATATATACACATATGGGTCCCTATTGCAAGATTGAATGCACAAATGAATTAACCAATATTGAAAATCCAGAAGCTATAATTACATGAACTTTTATTCTGTGGGATCATGGTATAGTAGAGATGGGGGTTTTGCTCACTTCCCCAGTGTATTGCAATCTCAAAACTGGTTTATATAATTTGCAGTGGATGTGGGAAATGCAGGGTGGTTGTGATTTCCCCACTATGTTTGAGCTTTCAGGTTTTTGATCTTCCTGGCTGAATCTTGTGAGATTCACTCTTATGTGTGTGTGTGTGTGTGTGTGTGTGTGTGTGTGTGTGTGTGTGTGTGTGTGTGTGTGTGTGTGTGTGTGTGTATGTATGTATATATATATATATATATATATATATATATATATATCTATATATATATCTATATATATATATATATATATATATATATATATATATATATATATATATACGGGTCTCCTTCTGCTTGTCAAAAACACAATTTATCAAGAAACAGAAGGTCGAACCCACTTAAGTGAAAGTGCACTACATGGGAAGTGCACTTTCACGAAAGACGATTCGCTGAAGCAAGTTACAGTGGGGATAAGGAAATATATCATTTTCCCCACTGTAGTGCGATCTCAGAGCTAGTATATTTAAGTAGGGGGGTGCAGCCCCCCACATGGGGGTTGCAGGGTGGGGCTTGCCCCCCCGCAAAACAGTGTTTACAATAATTTTTTTTTCCAATTCAGTGAATCGGCTTTCGTGAAAGTGCACTTTCAATGTAGTGCACTTTCGCAGATGTGGGATTTTACTTTTCTTTTTCGAGCTTGTGAAAATTTGATAAATAAAAACAGACCCATATATATATATATATATATATATATATATATATATATATACATATATATATATATATATCTATATATATATATATATATATATATATATATATATATGTATATATATATATATATATATATATATATATATAAATATCGGTTCCCACCAGTGCAGTGGATTGAGTTTTCAGAAACTTGAAATCCATATGCTCTCTCATTATTAGAGACCATATCATCGAGTTTTTGAAAACCTAAATGTACAGTGTGGATTGTGAAATTTACTCTTTTCCTCAATGTAGTGCAGTCTTGGAGTTGGTATACATAATTTACAGAGGGCTTGTCTTCTACAAAAATGTAAAAAAGGTAGATTTTTGTGTTTTATTGCATTTTTTTTTACGTCTGAGTTTTTGGAAACTTGATCATATGGTCTTGACCATATGAATTTCAAGTTTCACAAAACTTAATCATCTGACAGACCCAGATAGAGAGAGAGAGAGAGAGAGAGAGAGAGAGATAGAAATATGTGATGTCCCTACTCTGGGCCAGTAATCAAGGAGCCTGAATCCTCTCCACTGACACTGGAGAGGGACGTTCACACAGTATTTCCAGATGCAGCTCTTTACACCAAGCATAATTTCCCTTAAGAGCACAAGGGGAATACACTCAGTCCAGGATCTGGGTTTCTCTCTATGTCAACCTCCAGGTCCCCAAGTCCTCCACCACTTTCTTTGTGAAACTAGTGCTTTGTGTCCTTTCTCTAAGCAACTGACACACACACACACTCTTTGAGATTTTATTTTCTCACACACACATGCACACACACACACACACACACACACACACACACACACACACACACACACACACACACACACGCAAGCACACACACACACACACACACACACACACACACACACACACACACACACACACACACACACACACACACACACACACCTGGGAAAGGTTGGCACAGATTTAATAGCTATGCCCCCTTCTGCCCAGACTATAGGGTAGTTACTGCCACCAGACACTCAAAGCCAACTACTCTAAGGCTCTTACAAGTGTACCCAATTATACTGAGTAAAATTACTATTAGTAGAAATGTAAATCCAATGCAGTAAGGATTTCAAGAAGAGCAACAGAGTCACCCAATAGATATGAGTATTCTCAAAGGTTAAAATATTCTCTAAAGGACCAGCCACAATAAAAAGTTTAAATATATTTAATAATAACTAATAAAAGAACATGAAAATACTAAATATATATTTACAATAAACACCATGGTTTCAGTCACAGGAAATATTAAAAAATAACACAGATGAACAGAGTCACATACATAAAGAAAAACAGTACTTAACTAATTTTACTATATTTTCCAGACTAGTCTAAAGATTTAGTATTCCCTTGTCACTTACTAGAGCAAGGCAAGATAAAGTAGGCGAGGGTCCTTCTTTGTCAGGTTCCAAAAACAGAGAGTGCTCTGAGACTTCAGTCTCATCTAGTATTAAAAAAAACATAATTTCAGTGATGGATTACAGAATGACATCCCATACATCTGGTCATCTAATGTCTTGTTCCCATGCTGCCCCCTTTTCCTAGCAACTGACCCAGAATCTCGCACATATGTGTTAATAATACACACACATAGATATTTGCTAAGATCTGTTGCAGCTACTGGAAATTATAAAATAATAAATACTTCCACTCTTCCTACAGAAGCTAATAAACCATTCTCTGGTACAGACATTTTTTCTCTGTTCACAGTCAGTACTGTAAGATACAATATTTATGGCCTAAATTAAGTAATTTAATGTCTTACTATTTTTCAAAGTCAGCTGGACAGAAATTAACCTCTTCTCTTCCAGTATTCTATTTACAACAATACAGTCTAATACAAATGTATATTTCTTTTCTGTCCACCAGGACACAATGCTGATATATTTTTAACACAAGTAACTTTACAAATACATTTTTCAGTACAAGCATCTGTACAATCAGTTTAATATACAAATGACATATAATTCTTTACAAAATTCCATCTAGCTGTGCTGGCATTTGTTACACATCCACTGTCCTCCTTCTCCTGGCATAGATGGTAATATCTCACATTGTGTCACCCCCCCCCCTTTGAAAACTGAAGCTAGTTTTTCAAGTGACCCTTAAGAAACATGGCTTCCATACCTTGTCTTGAAAACCCAGCTACATTGGAATTGCTGACCCCACTGCAGTGCTGCAATGTCATGCAATATACCAGCAACCCTGGGCTCCACCTTAGTAACTTGTCATTTTGCTGGCTGGCTTGATGAAGCTATAGATTCCCCTTAGACTCCTCTTGCCACCTACTGCAAATACTTAGCATAAGGGCCTCCCTGTCATGGTAATGCTTCATCATGTTAACATGGTACAATGTGTGCCCCTGCCACCTGCCTAGCAGTTCTACCATGTAGGTTATATCATTGATTTTCCTTACCACTTTGAAGGGTCTCTCCCAAACTGCCTGCAGCGTATTGAATCCACCAGGAATGAGAATCATAATTTGATGTCCCACAGCATACTCTTAGGTTTGAGCATTCCTGTCATACTACACCCTGAGCTCCCTAACCCTTCTCCTGAGGTTTAGGACATAAGCCACAATAGACTTCTTGTGGTATTCACACTACCCTCCCACTCATCATGAATCAGATCTAAAGGCCCTTTCAACCTATGCCCATACATCAACTCAAAGGGTGAAAAACCTGTGGATTCCTGGGGTACCTCTCTGCAAACAGCAGATGGGGCAAATATTTGTCCAACTCCCTTTTAAACTGGTCTGCAAATGCCCATAGCATGTTTTTCTAGTGCAGAGTTTATCCTCTCCACATGGCCATTAGCCTGGGGATGGTAGGGGGTGGTCTTTAAGTGTTTCATCCCACAGTCCTTCCACAGACAAGCCAGCTGGTCTGACATGAAATTGGCACCTCTGCCAGTCAGTATTTCTCTTGGGAAACCAACCCTGCTGAAAATCTCTAACAAAGCATTTGCCACCTTCTCTGCCTCGATGGATGACAGGGCCACCACCTCAGGGTATCTAGTAGCATAATTTACTACCACCAGAATATACTTCTTCCCTGTGGAACTTGGTGTACTCAGAGGCCTCATAATATCCATGGGTACCATTTGAAATGGTTCCTCAATCACAGCCAAAGGCATCAAAGGAGGCTTGACCTTGTCTCCTGCCTTGCTTACTTTTTGGCAATGTTCACAGGTCCTGTAGTACCCTGTTACATCCCTTGCAATCCCAGGCCAGTACGAGTTTAGCATAATATGTCTCTTGGTATGCTTTATGCCCATATGACCTACTAAAGGAATGTCATGGGCTATGACTATAAGTGCCAGACGGGAGGCTCTAGGTACTACCAACTGTCGTATTATCTCATGCTCTAACCCGCCCTCAGGGGTCCACTCCCTATACTGTAACCCTTTGTTCCAGTAAACAGAGTTCCCTTTTCCTTAAGAATCAGGCACCTCTCTAGCTACCTTCCTCAAGCCTCTCATTGTAGGGTCTGAGAGCTGAGCCTGTCTCAACTCTATCTTTGTAAGTCTTCCCAGCTCCCATTCCAGAGGAAGTCTGGTATCCTCTGACAGCTGTGTCTCACTGTCAGCTTGGGTACTACAAGTCACCTCTTCCCTTGCAGTCAATCTGTCCAAGGGAACATTAGTACCTACCAGCATCAATGGCTCACCTTCAGGCTCACTGCCACAAGGTAGCTCCCTCACTGAAATAGCCACATCACCAGCCCTGGCTTCAGGTGTGGGGTCTGTCTGGGTCTTCCTCAGGCTACCAGCACCACATGCCTGTCTCCAAGCCTGACTGCGTGTAACGGCATGCGCATAAGGTAGTGTATTATCATAATAAAGACATCTGCAGGGATATCTGTAGAACAATGTGTATGTTTACCTTTTAGAAGCTTTCTGTGGGCTTGCAGAAGTATATAAATACTGAGCACATGCAAGCCTGATTGCCATTTTGTAGTAAGCTGCTGTGATGTAAGGATGCTTGTCTGTGTAATTTGTCAGTTAATCAGTTTGTTTTTTTTATTTTTATTTTTTTTTTGTATTGCCGCTATACATCCTGATGTGTTTCTGTGTAATAAAGCATCTAAATGAACTACCCAACCTGTTTGTCTTTAAGAGGAAACAAGACGAGCGACATGCTGTCAGAATGGGATCCAGAAATCCAGATTCTGGACTGAGAAGGCACTCAGTTAAAGGTGGAGGAATATATAGGAGTGGATCATCCCAAGTGCATGTTTAATTCGCAAAAACAGGTTAGAAATGAATTTCAGGTATCAAAGCTTATTTAAATGATTTCTTATTCGAAAGATATAAAACAAAGCACTCAGAATGCACTAAATGAATTTCTAAGTAAATGAAATGTCCAAAACTGTCACATATTGAGAAGAAATATTAACATAACTGTGGAAAATGTTTGAATTAAAATCCAAAGCACACACAATTAATAAAATAAGGAAAACGACTGCATTTTTTTCAAAGTAATTTAGAGCACATACTTTTTTTGCATTAATTAAAGCTCTTCAAGATATCTGATGTATATATAGCATCCTCATGATTCTGTAGTATTACAGTACAGTTATTTCACAAAATACATCCATTTCAAAGCATATTTTTCAAAGTATAGTATTTCAAAGATTTTGTTGTGCATGTGAATGTTATTACAAGTACTATCTGTGTGTACATGTTCGCATATAATTACAAGGGCCATTTTGAGTTTTTTTAAGCATACTTTATTGACATGGGTGATTGATTTCGAAAACCTGGTCCACTTGTGTTTGACAATAATATTGCAGAGAACTGGAGAGTGTTTGAGCAAAAGTATGATAGTTTCATACAAGCTGCATTTTCTGATAGAGATGCATGTACAAAGGCATTTATTCTGCTTAATTAAGCTAGTTCAGAAGCCATAGAAAGAGAGAGTTCATTTGTGCATACACCTGCTGTCTTTGTAGAGGAGGGTGAAAACCATCATATAGTGGCTGAATTAAGGGAAGACCCTGAGCTCTTAAAATGTAAATTTTGAGAAATGTGTAACCCTCAAATGAATATTATAATGGAAAGGCACTTATTTCACACAAGAGATCAAAAGCCTGGGGAAACTTTTGCAGCATATATAACTGACTTGAGAAATAAAGCTAAAACATACAGATCTGGTGATTTAAGGGATGAGTTGATAAAAGACAGACTTGTGTATGGTATTAAAGATGATGCTGTGAGAAAGATTTTGCTTTATGACAGTGATTTAACTTTGAATGAGGCCATTGAGATTTGTCAGATATATGAGCTCACAGAAAAGCACATAAATATGTTTACAAATGAGAAATGCATGCTTCCAGTATCTTCTAGTGCTCAAGTGGATAGTATACAGCACATGGTTAAAAGAAACAGGCCCAAGCACATGGCAGCAACTGTAAGCCCTACAGCACTCTCTGGGAAACCCTGTACTTTTCTAGCAAGTTCCAAGGTGCACTCTGGAAATCGCACAATCTCAGTGAAGCATAGGACTGAGCCAGCAAACACAAAGCATGTGCCTCTACCTAGTTTCATAGTCAACTGTTGCAATTGTGGTGCAAGTCACAAGTCCAAAAGAGAAAAGTGCTTAGCTTTTGGTCAACAATGCCAGAAATGCAATAAAAGCGAATAATTTCAAAAGGTTCTGAAAATCAAATAAGGGGCATTCTGTTATTAAAGCAGAACATTCAAAGAGACAAGTTGATCATTTAGAAAGCTGTTACCCTACTTTTTGTGTTGATGGTGTGTCAGTGCTTAATGAAACAGTTAATGCAGTAGATTTATGGGCAAAGAATGAAGTATTTTGTACTGTTCGGATAAATGGAAAGCCCATAGAGCTGAAAGTTGACACAGGTTCAAAGTGCAATGTTATGTCAGCAGAAACATTTGCTAGAGTATGTGCTGATGAAAAGCTTGATTTAACAAAGTGTTTGAAGCTTGTTGGTTCAATAGTTCTTTCATGTTACTCTGCTGGGAACAGCTATGACTCACAATTGTATGTGGTCAAAAGGCACGTACAGTCATTATTAGACCTGAGACAGTTTTAAAATGGGACTGCTTTCATTTAATAAGGAAGTTCACCATGTTAGCTTGAAAGACCACTGTTATAATTTCACCCAATCTATTTTTTCTACCTATGTTCATCTTTTTGAAGACAAACTAGGCAAACTACCAGTTGTGTACTCCATGAAGTTAGACCCTAAAGTCATTTCAGTTGACAGACCAGCCAGGAAAGTTCCAGTAGCTATGCAGAACAGAGTCAAAGCCCAATTAGATAAAGTGGTGCAGCACGGTGCAATTTGTCCAGTTGAAGAACCAACTGAATGTGTATCCTCCATGACGATAGCTCATACGAAAAGCTCAGATGATATCAGAATATGTATTGATCCATGAGATCTGAACAAGGCACTGAAAACACCTCATCATCCAATGTGTACAGTCAAAGAAGTCACTGCTCTCATGCCAAATGCCACTGTTTTTTCTGTCTTAGATGCAAAGAGTTCATTTTGGCAAATTTTGCTAGATCAAAAATCCTCATTGCTAACCACTTTCAGTACTCCGTTTGGCAGGTGCAGATTTTTTAAGAATATTATTTGGGATAAATTCTGCCATTGAAGTCTTCATGCATGCAATGGTGCAAATTTTTTCAGGATATCCGTGTGCTATTATAGTAAATGATATTCTAGTAGTAGGTAATGGTGAAGCTGAGCATGACAGAAACCTCAAGAAAGTTCTGGAAAGGGCAAGTGAAGTGAATCTTAAGCTGAATCCTCAGAAGTGCAAATTCAGGCTATGGGAAGTTACTTATGTTGGTCATTTATTTACCAATTTGGACTTATGACCAGATCCTCCCAAGCAAACAGCAATTCTCAAGATGACAGTTCCAGACAATGTTCAAGCCATACAACATTTTCTTGGAATGATTAACTACCTTGACAAGTTCATTCCAGACTTGAGCCAACTTTCAGCACCATGTAGAGAGCTGACATGCAAAGATGTATCTTGCTCATGGTTTGAACAACACCAGATAGCATCTGATGTCCTGAAGCAGAGAATTGCCAGTCCACCAACTCTCAGATACTATGATGTTCACAAACAAGTTACTCTTTCTTGTGATGCTTCAGAGTTTGGTCTTGGTGCAATCATTCTTCAGGAGAGTAGACCAGTTGCCTATGTGCCCAGAACTCAAACCCAAACTGAAATGCACTATGCACAGATAGAGAAAGAACTCTTGACAATTGTGGTCAAAGTTACACGATTATATTAATGGTAGACCTATCCATACTGAAACAGATCACCAACCTCTAGTCACTATTTTGAGAAAGTCTGTGTATACAGCTCCAGCCAGATTGCAATGCATGATGCTCAAATTGCAAAAGTATAATTTCAATCTTGTCTACACAAAAGGCAAATTTCTTTATCATGCTGATACTTTATCTAGATCGCCCAGAAATACCAATGAACAGCATGAAAATGACAAACTTGAGTTTGAAGTCATGGAAGTGAGAATTTTTTTTTCCATACATCCTGATGAGCTTAGAAGTCATACAGTCTCAGATCTAGTTCTTCAGAAGCTCAACCACTTTATCAGTCAAGGATGGCCTTCAAAGTAATCTTCTTTACCATTGGAAGTACAATCATATTTTCCTTATAGAGATGAGATTTTGATTGACAATGGTATCATCATGAAAGGTCCAAAATAATTGTTCCAAAGTCCTTACAACAAGAGTATATTACTCTTTTGCATCATGGCCACCCAGAAATTGATTCTACCAAAAGAAGGACGAGAGGACTAGCATTTTGGTCTTCTATGTCACAGGATATTGATAGAGTACTTTCATTTTGTTCTGTATGTAATAGTACTAAGTCACATCAACAGAAAGAACCACTTCAGCTAAACCAGATTCCTGAACTACCTTGGTCAACAGTAGCCACAGACATTTTCTAATGGAATAGTCCACATTACTTGGTGTTAGTAGACTCTTATTCAAATTGATTAGAGATTGACCTATTTCCTAACCTAGCATCCATTACTGTCATTAGTAAGACGAAGCATCATTTTGCAGTCCATTGTAATCCACAGTTATTTTTGACAATGGTACACAGTTTACAAGCCAGCAGTTCAAAAGATTTGCTGAAGAGTGGGACGTTACTCATGTCAAGAGTAGCCCAGAGTACCCGCAGTCAAATGGTTTGGCAGAACGTGCAGTTCAAAGTGTGAAACAATTACTAGAGAAGTTGAAATGAGACAATAGTGATGTTTTCTTGAATCTCTTGAATCTCAGAAATATTCCTCATAACAAACATCTTGGTTCTCCTGCAGAGAGACTTCTGTTGATACAAACCAGAACCACACTACCAATTAGTTGTTCATTATTGGTTCCACAGAGTGGCTTTCACTGATGTGCTTATCCCAGACATCCTGTTACGATAAGACCAGCAAACTGCTCACTCCATTACGAGAAGGGAAGATAGTGAGGATGCAGACATCCAAAGATTTTGATCAGATTGGTGTCATGAAAAGTGTATGTGCAGAGCTGAGATCATACATTGTGGAATTGCAAGGAACAGAATTTAGGTGGAATAAGAAACATTTAATCATGGTGTCCAAGCCTGTATTGCAGCATCATACCTGCGAGAAAGACTCTATATCTCAGAATGAGTTATTCAGCGTTCCAATTCCAGAAGACATTTCAGAAAACATCCCTGTTCCTAAGAAGAATCCCAAAACTCCTAAAGCAAGTTGTTCACCAATGACTGTCCCTGTTGCTAAACCCAATTCTGATTGCTATATCACTAGATCAGGTTACATTTCCAGATCATATTCCAGATACACAGCAACTTGGGCATAAGGATATGAATGTTGTTTACTGTTTATTGTCTATACCATTGCATCTTTCTTTTCAAATGTTATTATATCATGGGCAATTCATTTAAGAGGGAGGATGTAGATCGATTTGTATGTATACCTTTAAGAAGCTTTCTAGGGGCTTACAATAGTGTATAATTATTGAGCACGTGTGAGCCTGACTGCCATTTTGTAGTAAGCTGTTGAGATGTAAGCATGCCTGTCTGTGTAGTCTGTCAGTTAATCAGATTATTTATATTTTGTACTTCTCCTATCCATCGTGATGTGTTTCTGTACAATAAAGCATGTAAATGTACTACCCCACATGTTTGTCTTTAACGGGAAACAAGATGAGCGACAATATCCTCAAACACACCTACCTGCTTGCTTCCTTTTCCACCCTCCCAGTCAAGGTGAACCCTGGCCAAAGGCACTTGGAATGTCCCTCCTAAAGCTCTGACAGGAGTGGATTGCCCAAACAGGTACTCTTCCTCTTTAACCACTGCAAGCTTCCAAATGGTTATGTCAGAGGCTGTGTCTCTCTTAGCAGTGGCCTGTTTTCCATCTACTAAGACTGGATATAAACTTTGGTGATAGTTTAATACCCCTGTTGTCTCCAGACAACTTACCACTGGCATACTGTTACCCCACTTGCTGTTTTCCCCACCTTTTGTTCCCCACCTTGCTTCCATGGACATCCATATGATACATGGCCCCACTGGGTACATTTAAAGCATTTAACCCTTGATCCTGGCCATGTATCTGAAGTAGTGGCTTCCCTTTTACTGGTGGACTCTGTTGAGGTGGTTTAGGCTGCCCACCATGGGTTCCCTTATATCCATGTGCAGCACTGGATATCCCCTTCCTGTGCAGTGATGCCCTGCTTGCTAAGTAGAGATCCCCCTTTTTCCCCAGCTGATCTGCAGAGTTGCACTCCCAGTCTGCTAACCAGATTCTCATATTCTCAAAGTGCTAAGGGCTTGTTCCCTTACCAAAAGGTCTGCCAGCCATTCAAAAGTGGTGACTTGACACCCACTAACCCATCTATGAAAATAAGTGCTTAACTCAGCAATATAATCATACACTTTCATCTGTCTTGTGTCTATGCTCACAAAACTTTTTTTCTGTAAGCTTCAGGTGTTAACTTAAAGCATTCTAGTAAACAATGTTTGACTTTATCATAATTTAAACAATCAATATCAAACAATTTAGAAACAGCAGTTACAGCTTTACCATGGAGTAATGGGGTCAGGAACCCCACCCAGAACCCTTGGTTAAAATTATACTGTTTATATACTATTTCAAATATATGAATAAAACTATCAAAATGATCACCCTCTGTAAATGTTGGAAGAACTTTGCTGACCTTTATTGTTTCTGGGGTTCAGTTATTCCCTTCCCTATTACCTCCATGATCCTGGTGAAGAGTCAGCATCTCCCTCTCATGTTAACTCTGCTTCTCCTTTTCTTTGGCCTCCAAATGCTGCAGAGTCTCTGCTGATTCTAATTCCATCTGTTTCTCCTATTCTTCAGCCTTCAAATCTGCCTTCAAGTATCTCAGCTGATTCTAATTCCAAAAGTTTGGCCTCCAGTTCAAATCTCTTTAACTCCAGACAGTTTTTTAAGTCCTCTGAGGAAAAGGTGAACTGTCCCGTTTCTGATGGCTACAAATTGCATCACTCTTCTGGTTATGCTCCTAGTTCCTGGTATGAGCTATAACTAAGGCTGAAACCATTTCATTTTTAGTAAGGTTGGCATGGACCAGTCCTTTGGCTTTGCACACCTTGGCCAATTGATTCTTTGTCAGCTTACTAGAATCCTCTGCTGACATGTTTGCCTGCTTTCCCTGATTAAACTAAACTAACAAAAAATAAATAAAATTGTTATAATAATGAAACTCTGAATGTTTACTTTGGGTCTGTTGAGAATACACACACCTTCAGTGACAACTGCCTACAGGGTACAGAAGTTCAATTAATATCCACACCACTGCTCACTAATATGTGACGTCCCCACTTTTGGCCAGTAATCAAGGAGCCTGAATCTTCACCACTGATACTGGTGAGGAACATTCACTTGGGAAAAAAATAGATACACACAGTATTTCCAGATGCAGCACTCTGCACCAAGCACAATTTCCCTTAAGAGAGCACAGGGAACACACTCATTCTGGTGTCTGGGTTTCCCTCTCTACCCCCCTCCAGGTCCCCAGTAAGACTTCCCAGTGGCACAGCTATAGAGTTGAGTCCTCAGCCAAGTGTCCAAGCCATGTCCTCCACCACTCTCTCTGTGAAACCAGTGCTTCGTGTCCCTCCTCCAAGCCACTGACACACACACACACACACACAAATACACACACACACACACACACACACACACACACACACACACACACACACACACACACACACACACACACACACACACACACACACACACACACACACACACACACACACACACACACACACACACCTGGGAAAGACTGGTGCTGATTTGCTAGCTCTAGCCCCTCCTGCCCAGACTATAAGGTAGGTAATGCCACTAGACACTCCAAAGCCAGCTACTCTAAGGCTCTTAAAAGGGAACCCAATTATACTGAGTGAAATTACTATTAGTACAAATGGTAGTGTTTTGACCAGTGCAGTAAGGCCTTCAAGAGTGGCCACAGAGTCACCAAATAGACATGAGTACTCTCAAATATTCTCTAAAGTACCAGCCACAATGAAAAGTTTAAATATATTTAATAATAAATAATAAAAGAACATGAGCATGCTAAATATCTTTTTACTATAAACACCAGAGTTTCAGTCACAGGAAATATTAAAAATAACACAGATATATATATATATATATATATATATATATATATATATATATATATATATATATATATGCGGGAACCCTTAATTAATTGTCTGTCATTAAAATTGACAATTTGGTTGACTAAACAGAGGGTTGCCAGGTTTACAAGACTGCACAATCTTTGAGAAGGTTGAGGAATATGCCCTTTCCCTAGTAGTGCACAATTCCTTGTTAGCATATACAATAAGCAAGGGTTGTTGAGGTGCTACCCCAGCTATATGGTGGGTGCAAGTGGACTTTCCTCTTTTGCATATAACTCTTGTTTTTGACCTTTTTTATGGTTATATTTGTGTTATGCATACAGGCATGTCGACAATTGTATTACCTTTTTTTTAACAGTAGTGAGGCTGATATCTGGGTATTTCAATTAATTTAGCTCTCTGTGTGTGTGTATATATATATATATATATATATATATATATATATATATATATATATATATATATATATACACACACACACACACACACACACACACACACACACACATTCATAGCTGAGATGATACAGCAGATCTGTTAAATTACAGAATGGATATCCTGTGTTCATCCAAATCCAAAGTTCAGGTCTCATAACTCATAAAGAGAAATCATTCATCATCACTGACTAGTGCTGATGGGCCCATAAACTACCATCAATTATAGAAGAAATGTTAAAAAATAAAAAAGCGAGTATTGATATACTTAATTTAGACTGAAAAGTCAGGACAAGTGCCCAAAGGAGTTTGTTGTACTGTCATAACTGCTTATTGAGATAACCAGATTAACTCATCAGGAAAGATGATCCCTCATTTATGCTCTTCGGATGTATAATTGTTGAAGAGAACAGGCCAACAACACTTATTAGGCTGGAATTCAAGGTTTTCCAGATGTTTAGCCAGAAATTCTTAAAAGTTGGGGAAGAGATGAGCTCAGATCTGACAGTTTGCTCAATGCTGTAGTGCTACCACTCCAAAATGCACAGTGCTTGCAATCCGTGCCAAAGAAATGAGGATGGACAACATGATGCAAAGGAAACATGTACAAGTTAGGCTGGACAAGAAAGTACATGGGAAAGGGGGTTGGATGAAACATGAGCAAAAGAAAGCAGGGGGGAAATGTAATAAATAAAGAAGGACCACAGAGGAAAGCTCAGGAAGAAAGTTCAATTAAGTGAATGGATGTATTGAATATGAATGGGAGGTGAACATTTATGGAGGAGGAATGGTAGTGTTGGATCAAACAACCACCAAAAACGATGTTGGTCTTCAAAGTGTAACAACAATGACTACATTAACAGACAAAAACCTGTTATAGTGGTATGAATTAATAGACATTGGAAGTTACAAAATGTTGACTATATCATTAATAAGTCTAAGTTCAACAGTGTGCCATAGAGATTATGGGATTATTTTAGACTTGTTAATAATAACACCCCGAGTGAAGATGATAAAAATCTAATACTGCAGTCTTCAAACAAACTATTACATCACTAAGGTGGAGGATATTTTCTTGGAAGTTCTTAAATAGAATCTTTATCACACCACATAAAGTTGAATTGATGTATAATAAAGACATAAGACGCTGGAGATATAAACTAAATGTTAAAATAAACTAAATGTTAAAGCTGACTGGCAGCATGTGTTTTACGACTGTATACAACTTAAATCATATTGGGATAATATGAATTCTCTCTTACAAACAGTTTTTAATGATAAAGTTATACTGACCAAATCTCATATTTAATTTAATACACCTATTCCCACTTGTGTCACAAAAATAAAATACCCCTCTTTTATGGGATATCTTAATATTAATAAGAAAAGACATCACCAACAACTGGAAGAATCAGACGTCACATACTATGAAGGAATTTTTATACTTGGCAACTGAAGTCTGTCATTTTGAACTTATCAGGATCAAGACGAGAACATCCAGAATCACCTCTTCATATAATATATGGTTGAAATTCAAAGAACTGCTGGATAAACAGACTTTAATAAATAACAAATACTCCACATTTATTTTTCTGTTTAAAAAACTTTGTTTTATAGTAGAACACCACTGAATAATTATTTTAGCTGTTGTTTAATATTGTTCTTTTAGATATGTATATTTGTTTTATAATATTTGTGTTATCCTATATTAATGTTTTGGTGTTAACATTTTCAATAAAAACAATTAAGGGAAAAAAGTATTATAGGCAGCTCCACTGCATCTCACATTAAGGAAGCTCCAAACCTTACAATGAACACATGCTGTGTCCTCCAGACACTGCCTGACCATTCACTTGCTCCATAAACAGCCTTATTTTGGATTTATTTCCTGCTGCTCTACTTCAAAATCAGAAAATATGTAAATTCAAGATCGCAGTTTAGGACTTTTCTATCTCTGTGAGTGCCTTGTCTCATCCGCAATGGGGAGAATCTCCATGAACACCTAAAATAACTTTGAAACTTCATGTAGTTCAGTTTTAATATTTTTGCTACAAATTAGACATGCCACCAGACATTATCCTGTACTGCAAAGCCACAGGTTAAAGAAGGAAACACTAGCTTGGTGTCAGCAATCATTCAGGCAGGTGTCCATAGGTACCTTTCAGTGCAAGGAATATCAAGAATCATGACCCCTCCCTTCTGCTTACAGTGTTTAAATGCCTTATAACTTGGGCTACAGGTATAAAACAGACCAGTCCAAATTTCTCTCTCCATTTCAAAGGAAATAATCTTCCAGATGCTGTGCCTATCCTAGCAGTGCCTTCGTTTCAGAAGAAAATAAAATAGACATGTTGACCTTTTTGCTTGTATCTAAATTCATGCAGGTGTTGTTGTATGGCCTATATGAAACCTTTTGCTTCAATCTCTGAATCCCTTGGCTAGCTGTACATATTTATATTTACAGCTCCAGTCACTAACATCTAGAGCAACATACAGTATGTATCACAATGGCGATTTAGCCTGCTGGATGTCTTACTGTTTCCTAACCTAAGAATATAATAGAAAAAGAAATGCAGTAATATTTAAAAAAAAAAACTCTTTGTTTTCGATGTAGGATGTATTTTAGAAAGCATTTTTGTATCAGTGTGCTTTGCAGTTCTAATATGGTAGCTATTTACTCTACAGATGTCTCCAGGGATATTCGCAGAAGCTCAAGCACTGGTATTGTCATTGTTTCAGTTCATTTACCAGACTGCCACAGGGGACAGATAATACTTGTACCATGGCAAATGTGCTATGTGGTTTGAGATTTCATGGGTCATTTTATGACTTTTATATTTCACACCTTCATCACTGCAATGCCTTAAATCATTGACAACAATACCAAATAGTATGTTTTCTCAGTCTGGTAAATCTGCAATTATACTCAGTAAGCAGCCTGTTTGCAATCAACCATACGTATACACACACACACACACACACACACACACACACACACACACACACACACACAAACACACACACACACACACACACACACAAACACACACACTCTCACTCCCTCCCTCACTCAAAGATATTTACTCAGAGTACAAAGCAGTCTATTATATGGTCACTGTGAACCAAATAAAGGAGGTTTAAATCTAAACATTGAAAGTTGACATGCTGTTTCTTTATTGTTCAGTGACTGGCATCCTTTCATCCTCTTATCTTGTTATCTGCTATGGTCTGATATTACAGCCTGAGCCTTTTTTCTCAGTTCTTTTGCTAGTTACTTTCTTCTGCATATCCTCCTACTGCTCTCCCCTTTTATGCAGCAGCCTCATGGTGTTGCAGTAGCGTCATCTGCCACAGTTCCCACTTTGCAGCCATCAGCCCATATACCCCCAACCATTCAGCACTGCTGTTTCTTTTGTAGAAGTGCTAATATCCTACTTTAAATGACTGCACAATGGTGTCTTATCTGTCTATGTTTTTTATATCTGCTGCACACAATGGTTCTATAACACTGATATGTCCTTAAGGGGTCATTTACATGCATACCCTGGGCCTCCAGTACAGGAAGTTTAAGGCAGCATACAGTGAAACTTAGCCAAGTCAACCTAAGAGGATCTTAGGTTTAAGTCAATATACAGTGAAGCTTAGCCAAGTCAGTACAAGAGGTTTAAGGCAGTATACAGTGAAGCTTAGCCAATTCAGTACAGGAGGTTTAAGGCAGTATACAGTGAAGTTTAGCCAAGTCAGTACAGGAGGTTTACGGCAGTATACAGTGAAGCTTAGCCAAGTCAGTACAGGAGGTTTAAGGCAGTATACAGTGTAGCTTAGCCAAGTCAGTTCAGGAGGTTTAAGGTAGTATACAGTGAAGCTTAGCCAAGTCAGTACAGGAGGTTTAAGGCAGTATACAGTGAAGCTTAGCCAAGTCAGTACAGGAGGTTTAAGGCAGTATACAGTGAAGCTTAGCCAAGTCAGTACAGGAGGTTTAAGGTAGTATACAGTGAAGCTTAGCCAAGTCAGTACAGGAGGTTTAAGGTAGTATACAGTGAAGCTTAGCCAAGTCAGTACAGGAGGTTTAAGGTAGTATAAAGTGAAGCTTAGCCAAGTCAGTACAGGAGGTTTAAGGTAGTATACAGTGAAGCTTAGCCAACTCTTTCTTGGATTTTTTACTTAATGCTTTGCCTTTGTGACCTTTTTACTCCTTGGTTTGGATATATATAAAACATACCATCATGTTAAGCACAAATAAACAGACACTTAAATAGATTTGACTAATACATCCATGGCTGTATTTCTTTCTTTCTTACAGACATAATAACTGAGCTCTAAGATCTGGGTATGGCATCACATTCCGGAATATGAAATCTAAACAGCAGGATATAACATTCTTATGCACAATCATAAACTTTATAATCTGCCAAGTGTCACTAAAATGTATGCTTGTCTGTTACATAGTCAGCTGCCTGTCTTTGAACAGAGTACAGCACTTGTTGCCTCTTTTCAGATAAATCCTAAATCTGTCATGTGCCTTTATAAGTCCAGACTCCCCCAAAGTGAGCTGGAGAAAAAAAAAATATTGTGGCTGCCTGATATTATAAAGACAAATTAACTCCCAATGATGACATCAGCATAGATTGGTCTGTTGTCATAGATAAATTTTTATACCCCACTATCAAGCTCTTTGGCTTTGTCTAACTGATCATGCTTATAAACACAACTGCTTAACCGAAGAGCGCAGTGGTGCAGTGGTAGTGTTGTCACCTCACAGCAAGAGGTTCTCCTCTGCATGTCTTCTATGTGTTTGTGTGGATTTCCTCTCACATTACAAAGACATGCATCTGAAGTATTTCTCTCTGGGCCTCCGCTGAAAATTGGCTTTGTTCCAAGTTGGACTTTCCTGGTTAAATAAATAAATTTCTGAAAAGAGAAGCTTATCAGACTGGACTGCTGCATCTGCTTATGGTAGTCCTGCTTCTATTTCTGGGAAGATGGTGGACAACTTCAGCCAGCGTACTCCAACTTGGCAGAATGGCATCAGACCTAGGTCCAAAGGTAGCATTGTCCTCATTGTACATTTTAGCATAAGAAATTTTGATATTACTTAAACTCATTGACTTCTTAAATTAATTATTCTTTATTATTGGCTGACCAAGTTCGCAGATGATTGCAAATTGGGAGCCATTATTGATTCTCCAACTGATGTAGGCATTCTACAAAAAGGCCTCAATGACACCAGTGACTGGTGCCAGAACCATGGCCTTCAGCTCAATGTCAAAATATTGCATTGTCATTCCCTTTGGGAAGAATTTGGTGTCCATGAACTATCACATAGGTGGTAGTCGACTAAACACTGAAGGTGTGATAAGAGGCCTGGGGGCACAGGTTGACATCAACCTCTCCTTTGATAACCACATTGCCACTGTAGTCAGAAAGTCCTTCTATGTGGTACATCTCATTACAAAAGGTTTCTCATCCAGGAAGAAAGAGGTCATAATCTCTCTTTACTCATCCCTCATTAGACCTTTATAGAATACAACTCCCCATTTGGTATGTACCTTACTAGACACCTACAACAATGGAAAGGCCACAAAAATACCTCACTAAGAGGATCTTAGGTCTTAGACACATGCACTATACAGACAGACTCAAAAAACTCCAGCTACACTCTGTCTCTTATCGCCTACTTAGAGGTGATCTCTGCTTGATTTACAAAGCCATGTCTGACCCAGAGCTGCTAGATATGCTACACCTAGAGAAATCCTAATCCCTCTGTGCCACACACTCCAGGGACCTAAACCTCATTATCACAATAAACAGAACATGCTGGAGGGACAGGTTTCTAACCCAGAGACTTCTTCATACTCTGGAACAAACTTCCCATTTACATCAAGCAGAGCACTTCACTGGCCCTCTTTAAGAGAAATCTTGACAAGTGGATGGACAATAGGAAGTTCACCCCGAGGATCACTTCAGTGACCTTGCTTGACAGGGGCACTGGAAACTAACTTTGGGTGGCATGATGTCTAGGAATCTTCTTGGGTTAGGCTGATATAGGCTTCAGGGCCATTAGCCTAGTACACACCTATGAACCTATTATATTTGAGAGTAAGAGTCCCATAAGCAAGAGAAGAATTAAGACAGATTCTGTCAAGGAACCCTTACAGGACTAATGGCCAAGGAAAAAACAGTATCCCACAGACAAATGCCAGAAACATAAAAACATAACCATTGTTTCACTAGACACTGAATTTTTGTAAGTTACATCACTTCTTACATGGTACTAATTTCTTGCTTCCCACGATGAAAGAATCAAACCAACTCCTTTTTTCACACTCTTCTCCTGATCCAATTGCTCAGGAGTTTAATATATTTCTTCTAAAGAATCTTTTGTCTCCAGCACATCTCTGTGTCTTCCTTATGTGTCCGCCAGAGATCCCCAATGTTGTTTAGAACCATGTAATCCATGCTCAGCTTCAGGTGATAATTTTCCTCATTTCTTACATCTTGGAGCTACACTCCTATGTCTATCAATAAATGCCTTCTGCGACACTGTGCTACACCTCTATGTATACCAATAACTGCTTCTGGTGACACTGTGTCACACTCCTGTGTCTACCAATAACTGCCTCTGGTGACACTGTGCTACACTCCTGTGTCTACCAAAAACTGCCCTGTAGTGACACTGCTACACTCCTGTGTCTACCAATAACTGCCCTCTGGTGACACTGTGCTACACTCCTATGTCTGTCAATAACTGCCGTCTGCGACACTGTGCTACACTTCTATGTATACCAATAACTGCCTCTGGTGACACTGTGCCACACTCCTGTGTCTACCAATAACTGCCCTCTGGTGACACTGTGCTACACTTCTGTGTCTACCAATATCTGCCCTCTGGTGACACTGTGCTACATTCCTATGTCTATCAATAACTGCCCTCTGGTGACACTGTGCTACACTCCTGTGTCTACCAAAAACTGCCCTGTAGTGACACTGCTACACTCCTGTGTCTACCAATAACTGCCTCTGGTGACACTGTGCCACACTCCTGTGTCTACCAATAACTGCCCTCTGGTTACACTGTGCTACACTCCTATATCTACCAATAACTGCCTCTGGTGACACTGTGCCTCCTAAAACTATGTAGTCAAGCTAGGAGACTCAGCAGTAATCAGTTCCTTGCACAAAGAAGGCCCTTTCTGTAGTACAGTCAACCTCATACCAACATCCTTGCCCTGTCTGATATCAGAAATCCTTGAAGATGTGCTCTTCATGAAATCAACCATTCTTGACTTCTCATATTATCATCTTGCTGTTTTATTGTTATTGTATAAATGTTTACATATCTTGCATTGTCTACATCTTAATGAATTATAATATTAAATTTCTGCAGTATGAAATTCTTGTTTTTCCTGTTTTATTGACACGAGTTATAAATGCATATGTTCCTTTATTTACATTGTATAAAAGTCCTTACTTTTTTTTACAGTGGAAACTTTCTCAGCTTACTTCTCACCTCATATTCAATCTGAACAGAAATGACCAATGCAAATTAGAAGGGTAAACAACTTCAGTGTTTGGCTTTACTTGACACATTGGCTTTCATAAATATCTTGGCATTTGGCTACTAGTATTCTGAAAATGCTTATGTTAAATCTAAAACTAATATGGGATCAGGCTTCTGTGCAGATGTATAGATGCCAGAAACTTCACTTCTTACTGGTATGTATTTCTTTGGTTAATATTTTCCTCCGCTCTCAGATTTTTTTAATCTCATGTGACATGCATCCTTTCCACCTTACTCCAAATCTATACTTTATACAATCTTCTGGTTGCAGTAATGGTTGGCATAATATTCAGTCCTTACATTTGTTTTTTATCTCTCCAGTCTAGGTGTTTATGCAGTGGCATTTATGTTTCAAAAATGCGCAACCCACTCCAGTTGCAAACACACTGGAAGCATATGTTATCGAATAATGATACAGCATGTTGGTACCACTGATCAATCCCAACATACTTGTAAAAGTTACATACTTTTGCCAGCATGCATGCAGCACTCCAAAACATTTTGGATTGTCTGTCTTACTACTGAACCACCAGAATGTAGAAGTACAGCAAAGTATTCAGATAGCAGAAACAGTAGTGCATGCCAATAGCGCCTTAGGAGAACTCACTTTCGTGACTCTACAAAGGAAATTTTTGTGACTTTCATTCAGTACAATAAAAGCTTTTCTCTGTCAAAATCATAACATTGTAAGTCTGTCAACTTAGTCATGCTATTTGTCACTGACCCTTGACAGACTCCGGCTGCCCACTTTAAGGGGTTCAAATTTTTGTTGCAAAGGTATGGATATGCACATAGCCAGTGATTCACAGTGGCAGTCACTTTTCTTAAAGATATTTCCTCAGGGCTTGCTCCACTCCCAGGTACACTGAATATGTTTTCTTATGACCATTCACAGATGTGCTTATTGTTATCTTTCAGTGAGATTATTGAGAAACTGAAGCATGCCCCATACTGTTATCATTAGAGACTTCTGTTTCCGCTCCAGAATACTAGAGCTCTGGGCAGTGAATAGAGTTTGCCAGTATGAAGTTTGCAATTTTCTTCCCAATCTCTTCACTACAAATTCTGGGAATGCTGACAAAAAAAAAGAAGTTTGGAAAACTGTTGTTTTATCACATAAAAAGTTACATCTTGATCCATGGAGTTTTATTTTTTCTTCATTTAACCAACAATATCCTATAACTGCCAGAATGCCCAAAGTGGTTAAGGTCTGGTTGTTACACATTACTTCAGGAGTCCACATGTACACAAAAGGCAGTGGAAAGCCCAGGTAGTTCATACCATGAAACAATGTGCCAGGGCTATATTAACTTTCAAAGAAACTAATATGCACATAAGCTATGCAGATTACAATATTAAAGTGATGATTAAATAAGCATCACTATAGGTAT
The DNA here is from genome assembly GCF_019279795.1 of Protopterus annectens. NCBI lineage: Eukaryota > Metazoa > Chordata > Ceratodontiformes > Protopteridae > Protopterus > Protopterus annectens. The sequence continues at coordinate 763,536,184 of NC_056746.1, forward strand.
ATGTTGCCTGACACACTTTTAATTATAATGAAAGTCCTTAGAGGGCCAGTGCTGCATTGTCTTTTCCTGTGCATTTAAAGTCATGTAATTTTACCTAAACCTAAAAATCTAACCATTAGTAATGTTATGATATAGTTTGTATAGTTTACTGCAAGTATCTGAAGTAGAAGCATTTTTTTTCAATAGAGAGTGTAGAAATACAATACCTATAGCTTTTAATCAAAGATTACCATAAATTAATACATTGTAGGGATCTGAAAGAGAAACAGCAGCTCAGTATCTGCCGACTTACATACTGTCATAATAATATTAATAATAATAAAAATAATAATGATGATGATGTGAAATTAACAGCCATATTCCTTAGAATGGATAACTGTATGGAATGTGCAATGCAGAAATAATACCTCAAGTTAGAAATCTTAATTTAACAACTGATTCATTCTTCTTCTTCTTTCAGCTGCTCCCGTTAGGGGTCGCCACAGCAGATCAACTATTTTCATTTCCTCCTATCCTCTGCATCTTGCTCTGTCACACCAACCACCTGCATATCCTGTCTCACCACATCCATAAACCTTATCTTAGGCCTTCCTCTTTTTCTGTTACCTGGCAGCTTCATCCTTAGCATCTTTTTCCCAATATACTCTGCATCCCTCCTCAGCACATGTCCAAACCAACAGAATCTTGCCTCTCTGGCTTTGTCTCCAAATCTTCCAACCTGGGCTGACCCTCTGATATACTTATTCCTAATCCTGTCCAACCCCGTCACACCCAGTGCAAATCTTAACATCTTTAACTCTGCCACATCCAGCTCTAACTCCTGCCTTTTTTTCAATGCCACTGTCTCCAACCCATATAACATAGCTGGTCTCACTATCCTCTTGTAGACCTTCCCTTTCACTCTTACTGGTACCCGTCTGTTACAAATCACTCCTGACACTCTTCTCCACCCACTCCATCCTGCCTGCACTCTGTTCTTCACCTCTCTTCCACACTCACTATTACTCTGAACTGTTGATCCCAAGTATTTAAACTCATCCACCTTCGCCACCTCTACTCCTTGCATCCTCACCATTCCTCTATCTTCCCTCTCATTCACACACATATATTCTGTCTTAGTCCTGCTGACCTTTATTCCTCTTCTCTCTAGAGCATATCTCCATCTCTTCAGGGTCTCCTCCACCTGCTCCCTACTCTCACTACAGATCACAATGTCATCTGCAAACATTATAGTCCACGAGGACTCCTGTCTGATCTCGTCTGTCAACCTGTTCATCACCATTGCAAATAAGAAAGGGCTCAGAGCTGATCCTTGATGTAATCCCACCTCCACCTTAAACACATCTGTCACTCCCACCGCAGACCTTCCCGCTGTCACACTACCCTCATACATACCCTGTACCACTCAAATACTTCTCCGACACTCCAGACTTCCTCATACAATACCACAACTCCTCTCTAGGCACCCTGTCATATGCTTTCTCTAAATCCACAAAGACACAATGCAACTCCTTCTGACATTCTCTGTACTTCTCCATCAACACTCTCAGAGCAAACATCGCATCTGTAGTGCTCTTTCCTGGCATGAAACCATACTGCTGATCACTAATCATCACCTCCATTCTTAACCTAGCTTCCACTACTCTTTCCCATAACTTCATGCTGTGACTGATCAGTTTAATCCCTCTGTAGTTACTACAGCTCTGCACATCACCCTTATTCTTAAAAATCGGTACCAAAACACTTTTTCTCCATACCTCAGGCATCCTCTCACTTTCCAAGATTTCATTAAACAATCTAGTTAAAAACTCCACTGCCATTTCACCTAAACACCTCCATGCTTCCACAGGTATGTCATCTGGACCAACAGCCTTTCCGTTCTTCATCCTCTTCATAGCTATCCTTACTTCCTCCTTGTTAATCCACTGCACTTCATGATTCACTATCCACACATCATCCAACCTTCTCTCCCTCTCATTCTCTTTATTCATTAACCCCTCAAAGTACTCTTTCTATCTGCTCAACACACTCTCCTCGCTTGTGAGTACGTTTCCCTCATTATCCTTTATCACTCTTACCTGCTGCACATCTTTACTAGCTCGGTCCCCCTGTCTAGCCAATCATTACAGGTCCTTTTCTCCCTTCTTAGTGTCCAACCTTTTATACAACTCTTCATACGCCTTATCCTTAGCCTTCGCCACCTCTCTTTGCCATGCACCTCATCTCCTTATACTCTTGTCTACTTTCTTCATCTCTTTGACAATCCCACTTCTTCTTCGCCAACCTCTTTCTCTGTATGCTCTCCTGTACTTCTTCATTCCACCACCAGGTCTCCTTGTCCTCCTTCCTCTTTCCAGATGTCACACCAAGCACCCTTCTAGCCATCTCTCTTACTAGTTCTGCTGTAGTTACCCAGCTATTCGGTAACTCTTCATTGCCACCCAGTGCCTGTCTTAACTCTTCCCTGAACATCACCTCACAATTACCCTTTTTCAATTTCCACCATTTGATCCTTGGTGCTGCCCTCACACTCATCCTCCTCTTCTTGATCACCAATGTCATCCTACAAACCACCATCCTATGCTGCCTAACTACACTTTCCCCTGCCACCACTTTACAGTCTCCAATCTCCTTCAGATTGGCCCTTCTACTTAAGATATAATCCACCTGTGTGAATCTTCCTCCACTCTTGTATGTCACCCTATGCTCCTCCCTCTTGTTAAAATACGTATTCACCACAGCCATGTCCATCCTTTTCACAAAATCCACTACCATCTGACCTTCTGCATTCCTTTGCTTAACACCATACCTACCCATCACTTCCTCGTCCCCTCTGTTCCCTTCACCAACATGCCCATTGAAATCTGCTCCTATCACCAGTCTCTCTCCCTTGGGTACAGTCATCACCACTTCATCCAACTCACTCCAAAATCTTTCTTTCTCATCCATCGCACACCCAACTTGTGGAGCATATGCACTAACAACATTCATCATTACACCATCAATCTCCAGCTTCATAAACATCACTCTATCCGACACTCTTTTCACCTCCAAAACACTCTTAGCATACTCTTCCTACAGGATAATGCCTACGCCATTTCTCCTCCCATCCACACCATGATAAAACAATTTGAAACCACCTCCGATACACCTAGCCTTGCTCCCCTTCCATCTGGTCTCTTGCACACACAATATACCAACTGTCCTTCGGTTCATCATATCAGCTAGCTCCCTCCCTATACCAGTCATACTGCCAACATTCAAAGTTACGACCCTCACTATCACAGTCCTAGCCCTTACCTGCCTTTGGGCATGCCTTCCGCCTCTTCTCCTCCTTCGGCCAACAGTAGCCCAATTTCCGCCAGCACCCTGTTGGCCAACAGTACTGGTGGCGGTCATTGTTAACCCAGGCCTCGACCAATCCAGTATGAGTTTCTGTACAGTTTTCTGCATGTGTGATGTGAGGAGACCCGGTGGTGGAATGAAGAAGTACAGGAGAGCATACAGAGAAAGAGGTTGGTGAAGAAGAAGTGGGATTGTCAAAGAGATGACCACATGGAGTTCATTTGCATTAGACCAAATTTAGTTAGTTAATGAATCAGTTGTTAACCCAGCCACTGGGGATGCACAAGCCAGTGCATTTCTTTGTGCCGGTCCCAAGCCCGGATAAATGGGGAGGGTTGCGTCAGGAAGGGCATCCGGCGTAAAAATTATGCCACTTTTTTAATATATAGCATAACTTTGTTGGCAAATTTCCACAAATCCAGACATGAATTAACATAGGATTTTCATAAGCTATTTAATAGTTATCAGATGCTAAGTCCAGTACATAGTCATGATTATCAAAAGGCAGAAAAATATTGCCAGACACAACATGGTGCACATACTGATAGCAGTACTAGTGGTCGAGCAAGACCAGAACTGCTGCATAGAATCAGACTAAGTCTCTCAACCAAGGCTTCCTTAACTTTCTGAATTCCAGGAGGACATTTCTTTTCATCAGTATGGTACACCATTTTATTTTTGGGGGGGGGGGGTAATCTTGCAAGCCGCAAACATTTAGAGAAGGCATTTATATCTAGAGTCAACAAATTCTGTGACTAGCATATGAGTCGCCTGGACTAAGCAAGCATAAATATTTATTTTCTAAAACATATGCCAAAAATATTTATTTGTTTTATTTTATTTTATTTTTGAGGATTCAGGATGCTGTGAAGATTCCATGACAGGATTTTTCCTTGTGCCATTTCTTAAGTTGAGGTAGTAACCCAGTAGTGTGTATACATAGCTTATACAATATTAAAAAAAACTTAAGCAACTGATCCACACATTAGGTATGACAAGATTATAAATTCTATTGCTGAATAAGTGCTAAGTTTCCAATATAGACAACTAAGTTTTAAAAACAATGCAAAAATCCATACAATGAACCAAAACTCTAACAACGATACCTTACAACCATCCCCACTGCCACTGTGCCTATCATTAATATATCCCCATACATCTAGTATGACAGCTATAAAGATTAAAGCAAATAGCAGAAAAAAACACCCATAATATTTAGTTGTGGTGATATTTTTGCTGGCTAGGATGTAAAGTATTTACAGGAAAGATCTTACAGTTGTGAATATTTGACAAGAACTGTCAGTGAAGGTGATGTCCATATACTGGACTATCCTGCAAATCACGCAAATGTCATTTAAAAAGAAAAGTGAGATAAAACTGTAACAAGCCAATAACATGGCAGAGTTACCACAACTAATGTTAAAACCCTATTTGTACCATAAACTAGACAGATTTCCTTTACCATTAAAAACCTGTTAAATGCCTAATCCAACGGAATGAGATTGAAACCAGGATAATCTAACATTTTTGTAGAAATTACTAAATTTATACTATTGTCAAACTGTCTGGTTATCAGGCCAATATTTTGGTATCATAAAACTGTGATTAAATAAGCATTCAGCATTAATAGCTTACATAGAAATTATATTAGTGTCAAGTCCAAACACTCATGATTTTAGGAAGAAAAGACAACTATATTAGTGACAGGACTATTAAACTGTCATCTCATATTGTTTATGAAGTTTATGCTTCTACCCTAGAAAAGTACAACTTCATGTATCATACAAACCACCAAGCATGCTTACTGAACAGATGTTTACTCTTCAGGTCACCCAAGTATAAACACGTCACATCCAGTGATGCCATAAATATTTGAAGCATGCAGAGCATCTGACTAAATTTTCTAGGATTATTACTACACATCAGTTACCAATCATTGTTCTACCAAATGCTGGTTATATAATGGTCAGCTAAAGTGTTCTGTTCTGTTAGGAGACAGAAATATATTACTAGCTACATCAAACTGAGGAAAGTATTATACAAATCTGTCTCATTTCATGACAAATGTTGTACTCATATTTAAAGAAAGCAATGGATTGTTTCTGCTGTCAGTGGACACCGTTGTTCTTTTCAAAAGGTGTTCACTGTGTATATTAGAGAAAGTTGTGAATTATATCAGCCATGTGCCCATCTATGTGCAGACTACAGGTAGTTGTGAATGATACCAGTCATGTTTTCTTCTATGTACATACTACAGGTATTTGTGAATGTTACCGGCCATGTCCTCATCTATGTGCATACTACTGGTAGTTGTGAATGATACCGGTCATGTACCCATCTATGTGCATGCTACAGGTAGTTGTGAGTGATATCAGTCATGTACTCATCTATGTGCATGCTACAGGTAGTTGTGAATGATGCCAGTCATGTACCCATCTATGTACATACTACAGGTGGTTGTGAATGATAACAGTCATGTATCCTTCTATGTACATACTACAGGTAGTTGTGAATGTTACCGGCCATGTCCTCATCTATGTGCATACTACCGGTAGTTGTGAATGATACCAATCATGTACTCATCTATGTGCAGACTACAGGTAGTTGTGAATGATAATAGTCATGTATCCTTCTATGTACATACTACAGGTAGTTGTTAATGATAATAGTCATGTATCCTTCTATGTACATACTACAGGTAGTTGTGAATGTTCCCGGCCATGTCCTCATCTATGTGCATACTACCGGTAGTTGTGAATGATACCGGTCATGTACCCATCTATATACATACTACCGGTAGTTGTGAATGATAGCGGTCATGTACCCATCTATGTACATACTACAAGTGGTTGTGAATGATACCAGTCATGTATCCTTCCATGTACATACTACAGGTAGTTGTAAATGATACCGGTCATGTACCCATCTATATGCGTACTTCAGCATGTATCCTTCTATGTACATACTACAGGTACTTGTGGCTGACAACAGTCATGTATGTGAATTTTACAGGAATTTGTAACTGAGGCCAATCATGTATCCATGTATGAAAATAATTTATCATTCAGACTGTTACTCAGTAAATCATCATAGTATTTAATTAAATGATCATATCAGAGTTAAACTCTCATATAATCAGTAACTCTAGGGTGCACAGCTACTTCCACTCTGCAACTTAAGCAAGATTGTGACATAATTCAAACACATATGATTGTAACAGTTTCTCTGGGTATTGTGTTCCAAACGAAAGGGTTGCACTTCATGATCATACTGCGTACCCTTGTGAATAAGAAAGGATTTTAAATCAGGCACTGTTCTTAATGCGAACAAGTCCCAGTCTGAACTGTGAGCATAACACTCCAGATTCACTTCACAAAAGTAAGCTTGATTATTAGCAAAAACCAGAGAACTTTCCCCATGGCACACAATATGTTCAGTATATATACAGTGACAGCTGCATATAAAATAAAGTATGCACAGCAAATATGTCACAAGTTTGTTTATGTGTGTGTATATGTATAAGGATCTAGAGCTGAGGATTAGAAAAGACAAGGGTTATAGCCTCCCTGATAAATGAAACATGACTAATATAGCTCCTGTATTAATTGAAACAGGCACTGGGTCAGATTCTAAAAGTGCTGCTTTCAGTGTAAGTATAAACAGGCTTACTATGAGGACCAGATTCCAAAACACCTTCTCTCAGTGTAAGTGGTCACCTATACTGAGAGCAAGTCTTTTGAAATTGGACTCATTATAAAACACAATGATCCACACTAAGTAACAAGCACACCATGTCATCTCAAATCAATAAAAATATACTAGGACAAAGTAAATTTATATAAGCGAAGGAATGAGTAAAGCACACCTCTTAACTCACAGGGAAAATTGCCAATCAAAGAAACACTAATAATTCTCTAAAGATAATACAACAATGCATACGTACGTTCAGTTAATTATACTAATTCACTGATATGAGGACACAGCTACAGGGAGGCAAGGTGGAGAGCCAGCTCAGCATTCAGCTAAGGGTTTAACCTAAAAACTCTGCAAAGTTGTACTGCAAATGGAAAATCTTCCTCATTCTAATTAATTTATGCTCCTTCTGGATTGCATTCTATTTATATGAACAGTGGAGATTAAAGTATGTTGGTTCTAGGTATCTCTCAGTTGTCAGTGCATTCAAACACGTATAACAAAAGCACTAAGGAAGTCATTTATTACTTGTGAAATCTAAAGAGCCATTTAAAGATGCAGAACAAAAGCACTAAGGAAGTCATTTATCATCATCATTAACTCACTTTTTCCCCATTTTGTACATGGAGTTGGGGTGTCGTGTCAACTGTTGTCATTTCCTTCTCTTCAGTGCCACTCCCCTGCCTTTTTTGACACTCATGCCTGACTGCTGCAGGTCTTCTTTCATGCAATCCATTCACCACTTTACTGGATGCCCTTGTTTCCTCTTGCCTTCTTCCTGTCTGTCCAAAATCTTCAGCAGATTGTCTTCTGTTTTTTAGCACATGTGGCAAGAACCACTGTAATCTGTTCTCATTGACCTTTTCTACAATGTGAGCTACTCTGGCTTCTGCTCTTATGTCCTCATTTCTTCATCTGTCCCACAGTCTGCATCCTTCACCCCTCTCAGATACTTAATCTTCATCAACTCTAGCTTCCTCAACTGCTCTGCCTTTACTGCCCAGATTTGGTAGGATCATAGGAAATTACTAGGCTAATGGCCCTAGGGCCCTTCCCTTACAAGCCTTAACAAGTTCTACACTTATTTCCACGATCAGCACCTAATGCCCATGTCCAAGAGGGACACAGTTGGAACCCATGAGGTTATTTTATGGTTACCCATCCAATCGTGCAGACTGCATTTGAAGAGGGCCAATGAGGTGCTCTGTTTGACATGAAGTGGGAGTCTGTTCCAAAGGTGTGGTAACCTCTGGGAGACAAATCTGCCCCTCTTGCGGGTTCTATTAATGTCACATACCGGGTTAAGGTCTTTAGAGCGAGTAACCTGTGTACCATTTGACTTGCAGATATGCAGCATTTCCAATAAAGCAGGGTCAGAGATTCCCTTATATGCAAGGCAAAAATTGCTTCCGAGTAGTCTGTATGAAACAGAATAAAGTGACAGTGATTTCAGATGATCCACATCGAACAGATGCTGAAGACCTTGAATTTGCCTTGTGAGGAACCTTTGTGGTTTCTTCAATTGCTGCAAGTGCTTGGAAAGGTATATTTCAAAAGGGGCACTGTACTCAATTATTGGCCTGATGAGGGAAGAGCGCAGAGAGGTTATTCTGGAGGCAATGACCTTACTTATGAGATAAGCCATATAGAATGCCCTTCTTACCACCGTGGAGACATGGTGATCAAAGGTAAGACTGCTGTCAAACTGAGTGCCCAGGTCTTTTACCACTGAGTGCATATTTAGGGTATTGCTATTGATGTGCTAGTTAGCAAGAACATTTCTCTTACCAAATGGAATGATAATACATTTTTTTGCATTGGGTTTAAGGCCATGATTTTGACAACAGTCATTTGTTAGTGTAAGTCCCTCTTGCAGGATGTTGACATCATTTGAAGATTCTATGATCATTCCCAGTTTGCAGTCATCAGCAAACATTGTCAGCCATAGACAATTAATTTTTGCTTGCATTTTGGAGAAATAGATTCCAAATAGTAGAGGTCCCAGGACTGATCCCTGTGGAACATCACTGGTTACAGGTCTGATTTTGAAGGTAAAGTCTCCTATTTTGACTTTATGCATTCTATCAGTGAGCCATTTAGCGACTCATCTAATGATATAAGGGTTGATACCTAGTTGGGTGAGTTTGTCAATGATGCCTGAGTGGGTGATAGTGTCAAAACACTTGGCTAAGTCTACATAGGCTGTATGCACAGATTTCCCCTTTTCCAGGGCCTTGGTGACTGTCTCAAAGAAGTCCACCAGTTTTAACAGGCATGATCTCCCTTTGACAAATCCAACCTGAGTAGAGTCAGGTGTTTGGAGATTATCTATATCTTTGTTGATAAGGTCCATGATTATTGGCTCCATGACCTTGTAGATAAGGCTAGTCAGGCTAATAGGTCTATAGTTCCCAGGGTCAGTGGTAGCACCACCTTTGTGCAAGGGAATAACGGTGGCCATTTTCCATTCAGCTAAGATGAAGCTGGTGCTTAGACTAAGATTGAAAAGAGTACCCAGGAGTGTTGCTAATTCTTGTTGGAACCCATGTAGGATGTAGCCTGGGATGTTATCAGATCCCATAGATGCTGTGTTTTTGGCTTAGAGAGGGCATTTATGACTTGGTCTTTAGAGATACAAGGTAGGGGACAGGTGGTAGGGATGTCATGGGGTACGTGTGGCAGGGACAAGGGAGTGAAGTTTTCACAGAACATGTCAGACAACAGGTTAGCTATGCCCACAGGCTCAGTATATGTGATATCATTAACTACCAGTTTGGCAAAATCAGGGCCTTTCCTTTTAGGTTATGGATGCAACTAAAGAATGCCTTATGGTTGTCCTTAGTTGAGGAAGCTAATTTGGATTCATAGCTTGCTTTGGAGGCTTTCACAAGAAGTCTTATTTGTTTGTTTAAGCTGAGGAAGGAGTGTTTCCAGTTTAGGCTTCATTCCCTCTTACTATTAGACAGCAATTTTTTCCTTTTTGCTATGCTTTTGCTGTTTGCTAACCTGTTGATGGCTTCATTTGAAACTAATTTTTTTGTATTATTTATTTATTTTTATTTTTATTTATTTATATTTGTTGACCGGGAGTGTCCGACTGGACGTAGGTCCATTTTCAGCAGAGGCCTGGGGAGAAAAGCTCCACAGTTAAAATAAACAGACAGTAGTTACATTGGATTACATAGTGATTAACAATTTAACATAGCAATTACTTGCAACATATTTACAGATGAAGAACATAGTACATCAGTAGACAACTAGAATCTTTATCTGTGAAGTACATAACAGACATTAACAAATGTTACAAGAAGAAGTTCCTGCTGTATAATAAGTACTGGCTTATGAGCATCTGAGCTTGCTATAATCAAAGTAGTTAGTGGAGTGGAAAGAAAGGTAGTGGTTGGATGGGGAGGGTGATATTAGAGTGGGAGTTGCAAGGGCATAGCCAGCATGTTTTAGGTGCGCTTTTAGTAAAGTTTTGAAGTGGGTGCATGACGGTATGGAGGTAATTGTGGGTGGGAGGGAGTTTCATAATTTGGCTATGGTGCAAGAGAATAGTGCTTCACCAGCACAATTATTGGCTTTAGTGATCTGCATGTGATTTTTGTTGCTGGATCTTAGTGGTCTGGTGGTACGATAGGGTTGGAGTAGATTCTGGAGGGATGGGACATTTAGTGGATGATTTACTAGTTTGTGGGCGAGTGAGAGTTGATACCATTGAAGGAGGTGAGGGAGTTCAAGCCAGCCCAGTTCAGCAAGTGAGAGACAGTGGTGACTACTGTAGGATGCCCCTGTGGTGAATTTGGCAATTTTGTTGTAGCAGGTCTCTAGCTTGTTTAGATTGCATTGCCTTAGGTTGGTATATAATGGACAGGCATAAAGTAGGGTGGAGATAAGGTGGGAATTTGCTATTGAAATCTTTGCTGCTTTGGTGAGAAGTTGCTTATTCCTGTATAGTGCTCCTAGTTTTTTGTGGACTTTTTTATGGTCAAGGATATGTGAATGTCAAATTTTAGTTTATTGTCTATTTCCACTCCTAGCAATTTGATGTGTTCAGTTGGGTATATAGTGGTGTTGTCTTTTGCTGTGATGTTAAAGTGAAAGTTGTTTTGAGTTTGTTTGGTGGGTTGGAAGATGAGTAGTTTAGTTTTGTTTGGGTTGAGTATTAATTGGGCATCGGATAACCAAGTTTCAACAGAGGAAAAGGCTTCCTGTGTGACTTTTTGCAGTTTGGGTAGGGACTGGGCTGAGCAGATGATGGTTGAGTCATCTGCGTATTGTATGAGTGTGCCATGTTTGGTGGCAGAGGCTAGATTATTGGTGAAAACAGAGAAGAGTAGGGGTCCAAGGATGGATCCTTGGAGAACCCCTATGGAGACAGGTAGTTGGGGAGATATGTCATTCTGCCATACAACGGATTGTTGGTGGTCAGACAGGTAACACTGAAACCAGTTGGTGACTGATTGTGAGAAGGATAGGTTATTGAGGACAGAGATAAGTTGTTTGTGTGGGACCATGTCAAATGCTTTAGATAGGTCTAGGAAAGTAGCAGAGGAGAGACAGCCATTGTTTTTATGCTGAAGGATAGTGTTAGTAAAGGAAAGTAAGGCAGTGGTGGTGCTATGGTTTGGTCAGAAACCATGATGAGTATTGTAAAGGAAGTTGTTAGTAAGGAGGTAGTCTGAGACCTGAGAGTGTATGCATCTCTCTAGTATTTTGGAGAGTGGAGAGAGAATAGCTATGGGGCTGTAATTGGTTAGTTCTGTAGAGGGTCCGCCTTTGTGGAGCAGAATTATATGTGATACTTTCCACAGTGTGGGAACGTAACTTTCTGACAGAGATTGGTTAATCAAGATGGATACTGGGTAGGCCAGAGCATCAGCTGTGATTTGTAGGTATTCACTTGGGAGGTTGTCTGCTGCTAATCTGGTGGGCTTAAGTTTAGTTAAGAGTTTTTTTTTATGTTGGAGGTAGGTACAGGATAAAAAGAGAAGGCAGTGGGGAGATTACTAGTTGAAGGTGTGGGTTGGAGGGGAGGGGGGGTTGTGTTGTTTAGCTAGTGATAGTATGGTTTGTGTGAAGTGTGTGTTGAATGAGGTTGCAATATTTTCTGAGGAGTGAGGGATGTTAGGAGGAGGGGTACTGACTTTACCTGGGTGGAGGATGGAGTTTATGGAGGACCAGAATTGTTTGGGGCTGTGTTGAGAGGAGTCTAGGGCAGACTGGTAGTATTGGAATTTGTCCTGTTTTATTAGCTTTTTGACTCTATTGCGTAGTTCTAGGAATTTCTGTCTAGTTGAGGGGGTTTCGTTTTTGCGCCAGTGCTCCCAGGCTTTATCCCTGTTTTTCATTTCTGACTTAGTGGTTTTCTGTAGCCATGGGGGGGGGGTTGTGCTTTGATTTTGGAAAGTCTTATGGGGGCATGGTAATTAAGGATGCTCAGGAAGGTAGTATTAAAAAATTCAACTGAGTCATCAAGACTGAGGTACTTTAGAGGATGCCAGTTACATTCTTTGAGGGATGAGACATATAAACACGAGTTATGAAAAAGTATGTGATACATTATTATCACTACATAGATGATTTAATATTCATTTGTTGGGGCGGCCAAGAAGATATAGTACAGCTTGTTTCTGATCTACAATCTAATAATTATAGTTTATATTTTGATGGTTTACAAAATGGGAATGAAGTAGTATTTTTAGATCTGAGCTTAAAAGGTTTTGCCAATGGTTGTACTTGTACTTCTGATCATAGAGAATCTTTAGATGGTGGGCAATTTTTACAAGGGAATAGTTGCCACCCTTCTCACTTGCTCTTTTCTCTGCCTTATGGAGAATTGTTAAGGTTGTCACGAATTTGTAATAATGAGGATGACTTTTATGATGAAGTGTATAAAACTGTTAATATGCTTTGCGATAGGGGATATAGTTATGATGTGATCAATGAGGCTATTGGAAGGGTTCTATAGTTCAATAATGAACCATATTCATGTAAAGGAAATTATATTCTGTTTTGTAATGATTTGAAGGAACAAATGTATTTTGTAACAATTTATAATATTCCAAGTGGAAAGATTAGCAGTAGACTAAAGTATTATTGGAATTTTATTTTAAAGAATCAGGATTTAGCTAAAGTTTTTTGGAGACATCTTTGTGTTTCATACAAATGGGGACACAGTCTTAAAGATATTTTGGTTCGCAGTCATTTTGTTTCCCCTGTTTTGAGTTTTGATAGATTACCAGTTATCACTGGCACTTTTCCACGTAATAGTTATGCAGTTTGTTGTCATGTAGTTAGCTCTTTTAAATTGATAAATAATATAAAGTTTTCACCAACTGATAATTTTTCTTGTAACACTAAGGGAGTTGTATATGCTCTGTGATGTCCATGTAATTTATTTTACATTGGAGAAACTAAAAAAATGTTTAAAGTGAGATTATCAGAACATATTAGGGATATTAAAAATAAATGTATATAAAAGTCTTGTCAGCATATTTTAAAGAGAAACATAATAGTAATTTTTTATTATTGACAGGTACTATTCTTGAAAAGATTAATTTTAATATAGGGAGTAGTTTTGTTTTAAAAGAACAGCCTCCATATAAAGAATCTTTTTTTTATTTTAGAATACAACATTTTAATGTCTGCGGGTTTAAGTTGTGAAATTAACTGGAAATATCTGCTTTAATCATTTTATTGGTTAATTGGAAACTTATGCTTTTTTATATATAAATGTATGTTTTTTAGTGTAGTTTGTTACATCTTGAAGGTCTTGTGGCCAAGGTGCTAAAGACAAATTAATCTTCCTGGTGGATCAGTAGCCTGTTGTTTTATTTATTTTATTTTGTTTAGTTTACTCTCTAATTTATCACTCGCGAGATCTAAACCACTAATTGTCACCCAACTGATCTGTCCAGAACGCCGGCATGATCACTACTTCGAGTAGCTCAAATAATATTCTTGTGAATACATTCTTTCCCTAAACCATTAATAATAATAGTGTCCATATGTTCTCTCCCTTCCAGTGACATGATCACTACTTCGAGTAGCTCAGTTAATGTTCTTGTGAATACATTCTTTCCCTAAACCATTAATAATAATAGTGTCCATATGTTCTCTCCCTTCCAGTGACATGATCACTACTTCAGTAGCTCAGTTAATGTTCTTGTGAATACATTCTTTCCCTAAACCATTAATAATAGAATTGCCTCTGTGTTCTCTATCTTCCTATAACATGGTCACTACTTTCAGTAGCTCAGTTGTCTGACTGCAAATTTTTTCTTTAGAGACACTGTGTTTTAGTTTTCTTCCAGGGCAGATAGTCTAAATTTAGATCCTCTAAAACATTTTTCTAGGGCATGTGATACCCCACCACTGGACCAGTAATCAAGAAGCCTCATTCCTCATCACTGGCACCAGTGGGGGATGTACACTGAGATGATGACAGGTACACATACAGTATTTCCAGATGCAGCCCTCTGCATCAAGTGCAATTTCCCTTAAGAGCAGACAGAGACCACAGTCACTCTGGGGCTGGTTTCTCCCTCTTTCAACAGATCCCCAATAAGACCCACAGGCACAGCTATATAGTTGAGATCTCAACTGGGAACCCAAGCCAAGACATTCAGCACTCCCTCTATCCAACCAGTGCTTCATGTCCCTTCCCAAGTAGCTCACACACACATTCTTTGAGGTTTGATTTACACACACACACACACACACACACACACACACACACACACACACACACACACACACACACACGCATGGGAAAGGCTGGCACAGGTTTACTAGCTATGTCCCCTTTTGCCCAGACTATAAGGTAGTTATCACTGCCACCAGCCACCTAATTATCAGCTACTTTAAGGCCCTTAACAAAGGGTGTCCAATCTTACTGTGTAATGCTACTATCAATACAAATGGTAGTTTGACCAAGAGCAAGGCTATTAGTAGTGGCCCACAGTGTCACAAAATAAATATGCAAGTACTCTCAGAACTTAAATATTTCTAGACAAATCAGCCACAATGAAATGTTTAAACATATTTAATACTAAATAATAAAAGAACAAGACAATACAAAATACATATTTATAGTGACATCAGAGTTCAAAATCACAGGAAATATTTAAAACAACATTGCAGGACAGTCTCAAATAAATAAAGAAAAATATCTAAGCTAAGTTTTGATATATTCCTGACTGTATCTAAGATAATTATACTATTCCCTAATAACTTACTTTATCAGAGCAAGGCAGATGTGGTGAGTGGGTCTTAATGTTGTCAGGTCAAAGACAGAATAGAGAATGCTGAGTCTGTCTCAGAGAGTTCTCAAGTTACTATCTCAAACATTACTGCTGGGATAGCTTGCAAAATGACATCATTCTTGTCATCTGGCTCTATCCCAGGTAAACCCACACTGCTGAAAGCTAACAGTATTTAGCATCCACCTGTGAAAATACATAGACAGGGGCCTTTGCTCAGATCTTTGGCAAATGGTTGAAGTCATAAAACAATAAAACATTTCCAAGACAATACAGAAAGCTCCTTAGTTTTAGACATTGTGTCTCCTTGCTGCACTGAAACTGAAATCTTTTTTATGGCCTAGCCATAAAGTAATTTAATTTCAGCTATTTTTCTGAAGTTTTGCAAGTTGACCTCATATATTCCACTTTCCCCTTTTAAAATATATACATTTAAACAGTTGCAATAGTGTATGTACATTTCTGTTCGATTCCAGTAAGGTACACTGTGAATACATTTCAAACAGAACTTTGTAAAATACCTCTTCAGCACACATATCTGTATAAACCATCTTATGTGACATACAGCTCTAATACATTTGTAACACAAACTGCTTGTATGAATCGTGACATATAATTATTTACAAAATTTCAGATAGGTAGGTTGGTAGTATCTCCTTTTATGACAGGGCAATTTATGTATTCCTATGTTCTATGACATTACACATATCTTTGTAAACAATGGGTAACTTATTTTTTGATGTAACCACAGATAGTTCACAATCAGCTATATTCATTTGGTTGTACCTGATGACTAATTTGAATAGACAGAACTTTTAGAAGGTTTGAAATACAAAGTATCACCACATTACTTATGAACATTAATAAGACAATTTCCTTGAGAGTTTGCTAAGGCAATTTATTTTTAAGAGACATCTTATAAGGGGAATTCATTGCTGACTTCAGTGGAGTCATAGTTTTACTTTTTCAAAAGTCATCAGAGCTGGTTGTTCTTTTGCTTCATTGCATAAGAGAATAACTTATCATACTTACATGTAAGGAGGAAAATTCTTACTCAGAAAAGAAAGCTGCTGGTTACCTTATGTCATCTTCATGTATTGAAGATAGAGCAGTTTGTATCTCTAGAAATATAGCCATCCTCAGGTCCCAGATTAGGTAGTTACAATATTCCAAAATAGGTAGTCAACACAGCATATTCTAGAAATGGAAACATTTTATGAAGAATAGACTACTTGTTACCTATTGTTTATAACAATTACCACATATGGATCATAACTACAGTGTTTCAACTAGCAATAATTGCAGAAACAATAAAACTTGCTACATTAAAAAAACTACTTAATATAGCCTTCAATGGTGCTTACAAATATAAGGTATTTGGAGGTTAAAAATTTGCTAAAAGTATTTTTGCAGTATGGTACACTAATTCATTACAATATCATACAAAACGTTCTTCCTAATAAATAATAGCCAACACAGAATGGTGTTGCTCTGGCCCAGGGTTTGATTGCACAGCCACTGTTGTGTACTAGGAGACTCTCAGCAAGTCACTTAACCAGTATTCCTGTATTGCCCCTGAAAAAGAACTTGTGATCAATGGGCTAAGTAGTTAGGAAATAATTAAGAAAGTTGTTTATTCACCTTCCTCCTACCCTGCTCTGTGAATCATCCATCCTGCCTATAGACAAGTGTATTCTTCTTTGTTATATACATTATAACCCCTACACTCCCTCAATTGTAGCTTATCTTTCATGCTCCTCTCCTCTTCTTCCAAACACTGCACTTTCTTCTGTTTTCTCATCATCTCTTCCTCACTAGACACAGAGCTGCCTAACTCTTCTGACAGGTTTACCCTGTTTAATCACTTTCCTCTTCCACAACAACGTACTCCTTATCTGAAATATGCTTTGTGATGATGAAGTCCTGACTAGGCCTCACCCCAGCCTCCATCATGTACAACAAGAACGTTACATACACACTCCACATCATCACTTCCAGTATCAACTAAACACACAACATCTACAGCATCACAATGTGCACAATTACAGTCTGAGCTCACACACTCTGACCGGGATTCGTGAAAGGTAAAGCTCCTTGCAAGAACAGTGTAGCAGCTCATGCATGGAGTTCAGCCACCAAGCAATTCAGCAAACAGCTGATCTAACGTGCATGAGCCTGTCTACATTCTTCCTGCATGGAAGACCATGCAGTATGCTAATCACGTCATTTGCTGGTGAAAAACATGCAAATGAGGTGAATTAGTGATTCAGGAAGCTGCCAGGTCTCCGTGCAGGAACAGTGTCAGTGCAGAAATGTGTTCAGTTACTAATTGAACACATTTCTGCAAAAAAGAAAACAGAGGCATGACAGCACAAATAAAGGCATGCATTCACATCTCTAGGCATGCCAATGGCCAAATATATGGCCATTGGCATGAATAAATGCTTAATTTTAATATAAAATAACTTTTTTGTGGCCAGTCTCGGCTATTTAAGCATAGTGCAGCAGCGCGCAAACACAATAGTGCTGAAAATAAAAAAAATGTGAAAACCCAAGTTTAAAGAAAATCTTCATTTTGCCATTATAGTATATGGCATGCAGAATCAAAACAATACCAGGAGACAGTGGTTGCAAAGGGGAAAGGCTCTGTGTCAGTGCAGTATCTATGGGCTAAGGCAGTAGGGTATGCAAATGAGGGGATATTTACTGAATCACAAAATATTCTATGTCCAAAACCTGCACCTAACTGTGTAGGTGCTAGAACAGGATCGTGTAGGCAGGAGGAGCAACTAACATAAAAAGGGGATGTGTTATGGTTGCTGTGAGCACACTGGAGCACTGTTGCCCGGGTTTGTGCTTAGCTAAGCCCAGCTAAGCAAGGGGGTGTGTCTGAGGCTGTAATATCTTACACCATGAAATGAAGACCGTGCTCGAGTCCAGGAAGGGACATTTCTGCTAAATGTGTTTAACTTAGCTAAACAGGTTTGCCCGGCATGCACTGGGACTTATACAAAAATACAAAACAAAATAAAAAAAAAACATGCAGGAAATGGCAACACTGTGTATATGTAAGCAAGGGGGTGTGCCCGAGGCTGTATAGCCTTGTTTACCTTACCTAAACGGATGTGCGCACTATGCACCGGGATTTAAACCACAAAATAAAAAAAATACAGGAAATGGCAAGTGGAATAAGAAAAAAAGGGAAATAGCAGAATAGAGGTACTCAAATACAAGTAATAGAGATGGCAGGTGGAATGTATCATACTCAGCCAACCATACAGGCAGCATCTGCAGCACACCACTACAAACTATGCAAACACCTTTCAGTCTGGTTTTTCCCACAAATTCTACACCACCTATATATACAGACAGGAAAATTTTACCTGATAAAACTAACAAAATATTAGGGGCTGCTGTCACTCTCATACATCAGTATGTGCAAGAGGCTGAGGGTAGTGAAGAGGACAATGCTGATAACCACCCCAGACTTATGAGGAGGAGGAGAAGAGTGTTCAGGCCCAGGGTAACCTTCCAGGGACTACGGGCTACCTAATCTGGAGATAGTAGAGCACTACAGGGTGGACAGGGACATACTGCAGCAAATTGTGGAGCTGTGCTGGCCTCGCCTCACATCCGGAACAAACAGAGGGGAACCCATCCCAGTGGATGCCAAGGTATGTGTAGCTCTAAGAATACTAGCTACAGGTACTTTCCAAAGACCAGCTGGGGATATCGTGGGGGTCTCATAGGTATCTGCATCCAGGATACTCCACCAGTTCCTGGATGCCATGTGACCACATGCCGAGGAGCAAATTAAATTCCCCGCCACCCGTGAGGAGAGGACCCGTAATATGCATCTCTTCCACCATGAAGCAGACCACCCGGAGGTATTGGGTGCCATAGACTACATGCACATCCACATCAAAGCACCACCTGGTCACTGGGGTAGGGTCTACATAAACCGCAAGGGGTTCCACTCCATTAACTGCCAGGTCGTGTGTGATGTCCAGGGCATTATCATGAATGTGTGTGCTGGCTGCCGTGGAAGCTATCACGACTCCCACATCTGGCATTCCTCACAGCTGTAACTTGAGAAAAACGAAAAAAAACAACAAACCGAAATTGTATGAAGACAAATTCCACAGGAACACAAAGTCCAAAGTAGATGATACAAATTTATTACAATGAAGCGCTTTTCGTTGGCGCTAAAACGCCAACGTCTACAGATTCAAAAAATAAAAGTACACATACAGCTATATATGCTTTCTTTGTAGTCATATGACAACTATCAGCTGGCAATACAATTAATTAAAGTTAATTAAAATAGTAAACATATCAAATACTGTAAAAAATTCACATCTAAACTCCAATCAATAATTTTCAAACACACAATATATTATATATCAATTATTTAAGGGTAAAACGTTATAACCCCTTTTAAAAATGTATACGTTATACTCACTTCGCCAGTTGTTTTACTATAATACTAATAAAAAGGCGAACACAAGTTAAACCAACTATTATGCTCAAATGTGTACTTAATATCTCAAGCTCTTTTAAAACTAATAACATCAGAGAATTGTGGTAATGTTCCTATGATTATTTAAAATCAAAGAATGTTTAAATAACGAATATGTGTATAAAAAACCTTTTTAAGTGTAGGTGTACATATACAAAATATCTATACAGTTGTTGCTCACAAAATGCTAGTACTTTTTTATTATTGTGCACAAATACTTGTGTCTAATGGGCAAATGTAATAAAACATGGCGAAAAATAAGATGAGAGCTATACACATATTATAGATTATCTATTTAAACTTTTTAACTTTAATAGGCAGGAAATATTACAAGCCTCATTTAATCCAGGGGGAAAAAAGCGTTAAGTCTGATTTGCCACAATAGTTCTCTTTCTTCAAGTAACAGACCAAATGGTCCCCCTCTAATATCAATGTCGATTTGATCAATGGCTTTAAACAGGAAGGTATGGTTGTGGTGCTCTACTATGTGTCTAGCTAACGGATTCTCATCCTTCTTCCTAGATATAGCATGGGTGTGTTAATACACCCTATCTCTCAGTCTACGTTCGGTTTTTCCAACGTAAAAGACTGGACATAGTTGACACCTTGCAATATAAACCACAAATTTAGAGTTACATTGTAATTTCTTCCCTAATTTATACTTCCTGCCGTTAATGTAAAAACTCTCACCTATCTCTATATACCCACACATTTTGCAACAACCACAGGTAGACATTCTTACTTGTTTAGATAATGAACCCATCACTTTCCTTTTCAATAAGTTCTTTAATTTGGCTCCTTTCCTAAAAACTAGTTTAAGAGAGTGCCCTAATTATTTAATAAAAGTTTGTCGGAAGAAATAAGGTCCCAATTTTTAAACAAAATCAACTGTATTATATAGCTGTCATTACTAAACATTGTTATAAAACTCATTACAAATTTGTTAATATTACTACTGCTATGTTTTATTATAACAAATGAAGACTCATGATTGACACCAACTAAATCAGCCGTCTCATAGTTAACTTCACGTACTATAAAGTTACTAAGTAGTGGTTTAAATTGACCCAATTGTCTCTTGTTACTGACTTCCACTACCAAAAATTGGATCAGGTAAGATGGATATCCACATTGTTTAAACATACTACTCAGTTGTAAACATTCATTCCTAAAATCTGAATCTAATGTTACCATCCTAGTTGCTCTAATGAGTTGCCCTTTTACTATAGAGCGCTTTTGGTGGAACAGATGGTTACTCAAAAAATGCAGAAATGAATTAGAGTATGTCTTTTTCCTATGGATTTTTGACAAGTATCTTTCATTCAAGTTGTCTTTGACCAATTTACAGTCTAAATAATCAATACAATTTCCATTAAAATTAGATGTAAATTTAAGGAACCCCGTGGTTGAATTGGTACGTGATAAATTGGTCGGCTAGTTGTTCACTACCTTTAAACATGACGAAAATATCATCCAAGAATCTTGTATAAAATACAAGGTTCTTTCTGTATTGAGGGTTTTTAAAAATAAATTCATTTTCCCAATAAGCCAAAACCATATTGGAAAAATTAGCCCCACAGGGTGATCCCATGGCCACTCCACATTTCTGCAAAAAGAACTCTTTGTTAAACATAAAAAAATTGTTAGTTAAAATGATATCTAACAAAATTTTTACAAAGTGGATTTCTTCTGTGGGTGCATTTTTGGACTTCATCATAAGACCCACCCATTCAATTCCCTCTGCATGTGGTATTGATGTATAAAGATCATTGACGTCAGTTGTTAAAAAATTGTCATTTTTGCTGAACTTCAAATTATTAATTTTCTCTAAAAATGACCAGAAGTCTTTACACACCTGTGGTTCAAGTGATATGTACTTCTTTAGTATACTATCTACTACTTTGGCACAAGGGTATGTGATAGACCCTCTTCCATTGATCAATGGCCTCATTGGTGGATCATTTAAGTCCTTATGGACTTTAGGTGTACCAAAGAGTACAGGAATTTTAGACCACGGGAGTGTTATATAATTGTACATGTCAATGTCAATTAATGATTCAATAAAAAGGTCACTGAAGTAACTTTTAATACGGCAATATGCAGTGTTAAGTTCATTAAGAGACACCTTAGTGTAAGCATCGCTTTCTAACATAAAAGACATCTTATTGTTGTAGTCAACAAAGTCAAAAATTGCTACCCCCCCCCTCCCTTATCAGGCTTAACTACTCTTACTGGTAAAGACCTCAGTAACTGTAGTAAATTCTTTTCTTGTTCAGAAATGTTGGTACAAGTTTTGTTACATTTATAATTGTTGTCGTTCAAAAGATGGCGAAAATCAACCTCACAAATCTGCTCGAATGTTCTTAAAGTCTGATGTAGGGGAGGGTTAAAGGTACTAGATACTCTAAAGTCTCTGTGTAGGTTGGTGTTGTTTCCAAATAGGAATGTTAAATTCAATTTCCTGACAAACAGTTTTAAATCAAGCACCAAATGTTCCAAACTAGAAGGTTTACTTGGGACAAAAGTGTTCCCTTTGGCTAATAGATCAATTAATACCAGATCAACGTGCAGAGATGAATAACTGAAGACATTAAAATTTCCGGTTGTGTTGGAAAGAACATTCACATACTCATAGTCCATCTTGTTTATCTCCTGAAATGGTTGTTGTGTTTTACTCGTTGGTTCTTTTGGTTGTAGTTGGAATTCTTTTTCAGTATAGCACCAGTATTTTGGGCATCCTGAAAATTTTGTTTGACACTATTCCTATTGATGTTACTCTGAGTTGTCACTGGAGCATGTATATTACTGTTCTGTTTACGTAGTCTTTCACTACGTCTCAAAGGGCTGGTATTCTCATCCACACCATCTAGTTCAAAACTATCCAAGTTGTTAATGTTACTGCCTACATTTAGTTGCTCCGTATTAACTGTATTCACTCTCAAAGTGTTAGGTTCTTGGGCACTGAACGGTTTCGGATATGCAGTGCCTGAATCATAAGCTTGTCTGTCTCTGTTTAATTTTTTGATTTTATTAGATTTAAGTCTCTCCAGTAGTTGATCAATACTGAAGAAACTTCTCTCGTAATCAAATTTGTATCTTAGAAAATCGATGTCAGTAGTAATTTCTGTATTCAAGACAGATAGTTAATTTGTCAGGGACTCGATATACATATTATAATGTTTTATCATTAGTTGCATTAAATCGAATCCCTGTTTGTCAAATAGAACCATTAATTCAGAGTGAAAAGTAGAACCAGAAATTAAGCCTGTAGGGTACTGATGGACCCTTAGGAACAATACGTTGTTCTAAACAAGCATTAAAGTAGGTGGCTTCCAACTGGAGTTTTTTCAACTTTAACAACTTAGTATCAAACAGTTTTAGTTTATCACAAATTAATTGAGAACTAACCTGTTGGTTAGACAAAGAACTAGCCGGTCGCTCAAAGTGGTCTCTGTTCACAAATAATAAATTAGAAGTATCAGTTACCCATTCATTAAAGACTGGAATGCCTATAAGCCCTGTTCTCTGATGTAAATCCACTGGTCGGTCAGCACGATGGACATCTGGACTCCTTACATTCAGAGCCATAACGTGTTGCATTGCTGGGATAGAAGCAGCTACCAGATCCACTGTATCTGTTGGTCGTTGAGTAATGTTGCCAGCTAATTGAGGCAGTTGAGGTAATTCATTACTAGTGAGCCCTGCTCCAATAGTGAGCAGACTCCCACTCGTCTGTGTCGTAACAGTCCCATTTAGTTTATTGTTTTGGCTAGTTTGTTCCACCAAAACAGTATCCACTTTATCGAGTCTAGTTGAAAGGACGTCCATCCGTTGGTTCATTACATTTATTAAGGACGTCAGATTAAGTAAGTCGGACTGTAATGATTGTGTAGCAAACAAATTTGGGCTCTCGGCACCAGTGGAAGAACCAGACGCCATAACTTGAGAAAAACGAAAAAACAACAAACCGAAACTGTATGAAGACAAATTCCACAGGAACACAAAGCCCAAAGTAGATGACACAAATTTATTACAATGAAGTGCTTTTCGTTGGTGCTAAAACGCCAACTTCTTCAGATTCAAAAAATAAAATCCCACAGACAGCTATATATGCTTTCTTTGTAGTCCTATGACAACAATCAGCTGACAATAACATTAATTAAAGTTAATTAAAATAGTAAACATATCAAACACTGTAAAAAAATTCACTTCTAAACTCCAATCAATAATTTTCAAACACACAATATATTATATATCAATTATTTAAGGGTAAAACTTTATAACCCCTCTTAAAAACGTATACGTTATACTCACTTCACTAGTTGTATTACTATAATACTAATAAAAAGGCAAACACAAGTTAAACCAACTATTATGCTCAAACGTGTGCTTAATATCTCAAGCTGTTTTAAAACTAATAACATCAGAGAGCTGTGGTGTGGAACAAACTAGCCAAAACAATAAACTAAATGGGACTGTTATGACACAGATGAGTGGGAGTCCGCTCACTATTGGAGCAGGGCTCACTAGTAATGAATTACCTCAACTGCCTCAATTAGCTGGCAACATAAGTACCCAGTTATAGCAACCATAATAGGTATCCCGAAGATTCACAAGAATATGTTGCATCCTCCATTTAGACCTATTATATCGGGTAGTAGGTCTAAAACATTCCCTTTTGGGAAAGTTATTGATACTTGGCTAAAACCTATATATACCATCACCAACCATATAGTAAAGGACTCATGGGATTTTTTTGGCTAGATTAACTCATTCTAGTTGGCAACCAAATTTAACCTTGGTCACTATAGATGTGAAGGACCTCTTCACCTGTATTCCCAGGGAAGAGGGTATGGAAAGGTTTATTAATAGCATTGTTAGATGTACTGAATATACTTGGGATAAAATCAAGTTAATAGAGGAATTTATGAGCATGGTATTGGATAATAACTTTATATATTACGAAGGGGAATATTTTAGACAAAATAAGGGGGTTGCCATGGGCACGGCCTGTGCCCCAATCTATGCCAATATGGTCCTTTTAGACTGGGAGCATGAAGTAATTTTCAGCAGCCGATACATGCAGTACATTAAAAGATATGTACGGTTTTTGGATGATGTATTTATAGTATGGGAGGGGGACAATACTGTTATCCCAGATTTTATTCAATACATTAATACTTCTACCTTTTATATGAGTTTCACACATAAATATAGTACGGAAGGTATTGCCTATCTAGATACTTATATTACCTTAACACCTAATGGTTTTAAATCCAATATATATAGGAAGGAGACATTCAGTAATACATACTTGGAATACAATAGTTGTCATCCTGTAAGGTTAAAAAATTAATATAGTTAAGGGTCAGTGTATTTGTGCTGCTAGAATGACTTCTCATTATAATGAGATGGTGACGGAGTTGAATACAATAGGAAATATGTTTAAACAGAGGGGATATCCTGATTATGTTATCAAGGATGCTATAGAGTATGTTAGCAAAATGTGGGGAATTAAATTTAAACCTTTATTAGGAGTAGGTATAGATAATATAGGTATAACTAATAGTCAAGGAAATGATAGGGATTTCCATATGGCATGTATTTTACCTTTTAGTAACTATACTGAGGATATAAAACATATCATTAAGAGAAATTGGAATATTTTAAAGGGTGATGATGCAATATTCGCTCTAGTTGGTAACAAACCTATGTTTGTTAATAGTGTGGGGTTTAATCTTAAGAGTAAATTTGAACACAATGTAGTGAGTTTTAAAGGACAACAGACAGGTACACGGAAGTGTGGTCACTGTAATCAATGTAAGGCTATTATGGAGGACCAAGAGGTGCAGTTACATAATATAAGTAAAAATGTCTTGCATTTTTGTCGTGGTAATTGTGACACTATGAATGTCATATATCTGGCCCTGTGCACTACCTGTCCTAGTTTTTATGTAGGTCAAACAGGGAGAAAATTGAAAAATAGGATATATGAGCATTTGTATGCGATAAAGAAAAGGGATGAAAATAATGCCCTATTTAGACATGTGCGGGACAGTTCTAATTGTAGTACTTTTAAGTTTGCCATATTAGAGTTGGTGAAGGTATCACAAAGAGGTGGGAGTATTAAGTATACTCTGGGAGAGAAAGAAGTCAGATGGCAAATACTCTTGAATGCCACCTCACCACCAGGTATTAATGAATACATTACGATTAAACCTATATTACTGAACAAAGTTTGATTTCTGTTAGAGAGGTTCATAAATGTATAAAAGTTTATATAAGTATCTATATACTTGTATGTGTATATACATATGCATAAATGTGGGTCTGATTTTTTGAAGCACCAGTTGTTCTTTGTACCACACACACTATTATTTTGAAATGGAAATTGCAGACTCTTATTTTTATTTATTTTTTACTTCTTTGATGAGTTGTTATGTGATTGGTGTATTAATTAGTATGAATGATGTATAAAAATGAATGGATTTGTAAGGACAGTGTTCTGATGAAGTCTAAGTTATTAGATGAAAGCGCTAAACCTTGAAATTTTATTGATTTTTTTTAAAATAAAGTATTTTTTAACCATAGTATTAATTATTTCACCTAACCAGTGGATTCTGTTGTACTCGTGCATGTTGAGCTGGTTTAATTAGTTGGATTCAAGTTCGTGTGGATTTTTTTTCGTAGTAGCTGGCAACATTACTCAATGACCGACAGATACAGTGGATCCGGTAGCTGCTTCTATCCCAGTAGTGCAACACGTTATGGCTCCGAATGTAAGGTCTCAACACCAGAGTCCAGATGTCCATCGTGTTGACTGACCAGTGGATTTACATCAGAGAACAGGGCCTATAGGCACTCAAGTCTTTAATGAATGGGTAACTTCTAATTTATTATTTGCGAACAGAGACAACTTTGAGCGACCGGCTAGTTCTTTGTCTAACCAACAGGTCAGTTCTCAATTAATTTGTGATAAACTAAAACTGTTTGATACTAAGTTGTTGAAGATGAAAAAACTCCAGTTGGAAGTCACCTACTTTAATGCTTGTTTAGAACAACGTATTGTTCCTAAGGGTCTTTGTTTCCATCAGTACCCTGCAGGCTTAATTTCTGGTTCTACTTTTCACTCTGAATTAATGGTTCTATTTGACAAACAGGGATTCGATTTAATGCAACTAATGATAAAACATTATAATATGTATATTGAGTCCCTGACAAATGAACTATCTGTCTTGAATACAGAAATTACTACTGACATCGATTTTCTAAGATACAAATTCAATTACAAGAGAAGTTTCTTCAGTATTGATCAACTACTGGCGAGACTTAAATCTAATAAAATCAAAAAATTAAACAGAGACAGACAAGCTTATGATTCAGGCACTGCATATCCGAAACCGTCCAGTGCCCAAGAACCTAACACTTTGAGAGTGAATACAGTTAATACGGAGCAACTAAATGCAGGCAGTAACATTAACAACTTGGATTGTTTTGAACTAGATGGTGTGGATGAGAATACCAGCCCTTTGAGACGTAGTGAAAGACTACATAAACAGAACAGTAATATACATGCTCCAGTGACAATTCAGAGTAACATCAATAGGAATAGTGTCAACCAAAATTTTCGGGATGCCCAAAATACTGGTGCTGTCCCGAAAAAGAATTCCAACTACAACCAAAAGAACCAACGAGTAAAACGCAACAACTGTTTCAGGAGATAAACAAGATGGACCATGAGTATGTGAATGTTCTTTCCAACACAACCGGAAATTTTAATGTCTTCAATTATTCATCTCTTCACATTGATCTGGTATTAATTGATCTATTAGCCAAAGGGAACACTTTTGTCCCAAGTAAACTATCTAGTTTGGAACATTTGGTGCTTGATTTAAAACTGTTTGTCAGGAAATTGAATTTAACAGTCCTATTTGGAAACAACACCAACCTGCACAGAGACTTTAGGGTATCTAGTACCTTTAACCCTCCCCTACATCAGACTTTAAGAACATTCGAGCAGATTTGTGAGGTTGAGTTTCGCCATCTTTTGAACGACAACAATTATAAATGTAACAAAACTTGTACCAACATTTCTGAACAAGAAAAGAATTTACTACAGTTACTGAGGTTTTTACCATTAAGAGTAGTTAAGCCTGATAAGGGAGGGGGGGATGTAGCAAATTTTGACTTTGTTGACTACAACAATAAAGTGTCTTTTATGTTAGAAAGTGATGCTTACACTAAGGTGTCTCTTAATGAACTTAACACTGCATATTGCCATATTAAAAGTTACTTCAATGACCTTTTTGTTGAATCATTAATTGACATTGACACATACAATTATATAACACTCCCGTGGCCTAAAATTCCTGTACTCTTTGGTACACCTAAAGTCCATAAGGACTTAAATGATCCACCAATGAGGCCATTGATCGATGGAAGAGGGTCTATCACATACCCTTGTGCCAAAGTAGTAGATAGTACACTAAAGAAGTATATATCACTCGAACCACAGGTGTGTAAAGACTCATGGTCATTTTTAGAGAAAATTAATAATTTGAAGTTCAGCAAAGACGACAATTTTTTAACAATTGACGTCAAAGATCTTTATACATCAATACCACATGCAGGGGGAATCGAATGGGTGGGTCTTATGATGAAGTCCAAAAATGCACCCACAGAAGAAATCCACTTAGTAGAAATTTTGTTAGATATCATTTTAACTAACAATTTTTTTATGTTTAACAAAGAGTTCTTTTTGCAGAAATGTGGAGTGGCCAGGGGATCACCCTGTGGGGCTAGTTTTTCCAATATGGTTTTGGCTTATTGGGAAAACAAATTTATTTTTAAAAACCCTCAATACAGAATGAACCTTGTCTTTTATACAAGATTCTTGGATGATATTTTTGTCATGTTTAAAGGTAGTGAACAACTAGCCAACCAATTTATCACGTACTTAAATTCAACCACGGGGTTCCTTAAATTTACATCTAATTTTAATGGAAATTGTATTGATTATTTAGACTGTAAATTGGTCAATGACAACTTGAATGAAAGATACGTGTCAAAAATCCATAGGAAAAAGACATACTGTAATTCATTTCTGCATTTTTCGAGTAACCATCCGTTCCAACAAAAGCGCTCTATAGTAAAAGGGCAACTCATTAGAGCAGCTAGGATGGTAACATTAGATTCAGATTTTAGGAATGAATGTTTACAACTGAGTAGTATGTTTGAACAACGTGGATATCCATCTTACCTGATCCAATCTTTGGTAGTGGAAGTCAGTAACAAGAGACAACCGGGTCAGTTTAAACCACTACTTAGTAACTTTATAGTACGTGACGTTAACTATGAGACGGCTGATTTAGTTGGTGTCAATCATGAGTCTTCATTTGTTGAAATGCAACATAGCAGTAGTAATATTAACAAATTTGTAACGAGTTTTATAACAATGTTTAGTAATGACAGCCATATAATACAGTTGATTTTGTTTAAAAATTGGGACCTTATTTCTTCTGACAAACTTTTATTAAATAAATTAGGGCACTCTCCTAAACTAGTTTTTAGGAAAGGAGCCAACTTAAAGAACTTATTGGAAAGGAAAGTGATGGGTTCATTATCTAAAAAGTAAGAATGTCTACCTGTGGTTGTTGCAAAATGTGTGGGCATATAGAGATAGGTGAGAGTTTTTACATTAACGGCAGGAAGTATAAATTAGGGAAGAAATTACATTGTAACTCTAAATTTGTGGTTTATATTGCAGGGTGTCAACTATGTCCAGTCTTTTACGTTGGGGAAAACCGAACGTAGACTGAGAGATAGGGTGTATGAACACACCCATGCTATAGCTAGGAAGAAGGATGAGAATCCGTTAGCTAGACACATAGTAGAGCACCACAACCATACCTTCCTGTTTAAAGCCATTGATCAAATTGACATTGATATTAGAGGGGGACCATTTGGTCTGTTACTTGAAGAAAGAGAACTATTGTGGCAAATCAGACTTAACGCTTTTTTCCCCCTGGATTAAACGAGGCTTGTAATATTTCCTGCCTATTAAAGTTAAAAAGTTTAAATAGATAATCTATAATATGTGTATAACTCTCACCTTATTTTTCGCCATGTTTTATTACATTTGCCCATTAGACACAAGTATTTGTGCACAATAATAAAAAAGTACTAGCATTTTGTGAGCAACAACTGGATAGATATTTTGTATATGTACACCTACACTTAAAAAGGTTTTTTATACACATATTCGTTATTTAAACATTCTTTGATTTTAAATAATCATAGGAACATTACCACAATTCTCTGATGTTATTAGTTTTAAAAGAGCTTGAGATATTAAGCACACATTTGAGCATAATCGTTGGTTTAACTTGTTTTCGCCTTTTTATTACTATTATAGTAAAACAACTAGCGAAGTGAGTATAACGTATACGTTTTTAAGAGGGGGTTATAAAGTTTTACCCTTAAATAATTTATATACAATATATTGTGTGTTTGAAAATTATTGATTGGAGTTTAGAAGTGAATTTTTTACAGTGTTTGATATGTTTACTATTTTAATTAACTTTAATTAATGGTATTGTCAGCTGATAGTTGTCATATGACTACAAAGAAAGCATATATAGCTGTCTGTGTACTTTTATTTTTTGAATCTGAAGAAGTTGGCGTTTTAGCGCCAACGAAAAGTGCTTCATTGTAATAAATTTGTGTCATCTTCTTTGGGCTTTGTGTTCCTGTGGAATTTGTCTTCATATAATTCCTCACAGCTGTATCAGTGGTTTGCCAGGGGGAAATCCTGTATTAGCCATTTAGTGGGGGATGCTGGCTATGCACTGGAGCCGTGGATGATGACTCTCATCAGAAATGCACATAGACCCACACAACAACACCATAATGAGGCACACACACAAACCAGGATCATTATAGACCATGTTTTTGGGATGCTCAAGTCATGGTTCCACTGCCTTGACATATCCGGTGCAGCCTTGCAGTACTCTCCAGCCACATGTGCACACATGGTCATAGTATGTGCTATGCTGCACAATATGATCCTGCGGAAACAGCTGCAACAGGAACAAAATGGGGAAGGGCCACACAACCCCCCACCATTACCAAGGCCTCCAAAGGCACAGAGGAACTCGGAGGAGGAACATCCTGAGCCTGCCCCTGTAGGCAGACGGAGGTGTGATCAGTATGCCCTGGCCTTGGGAAGAGGCAATGCATAGCACATACACTGACACTGTAGGGACCTAAGGACTGATATCTCTCTTTGACTTGCACACACAGTAAAATGGATGCCAAACATCACACCACTTATACCTTGCCATGTATAAGCAGTGTACAGCATACATCCAACATAGTCAGCCCTCATGCACCGTCCTCACAACTGCCTCAGGCACAAGGTAAGTCAGTCTTCTTAACAATGAATGAATGGAGTAGAATGTTCTGATAGCATATCCGTGGTATAGCTGCAAGCATGCAAGGGACTGGGGTGGCTTACTGGGATAGCAGCAGACAACTGACAGCTATGTGGGAAAGCAGGATTTGTATCCCCAGTACTGCCCTACCCACACCATGCAGTACCACCCTAGTCGACAAATACCACTGCAGCATATGTGGTGAGCCAAATAACTGGGGAGGTCATAGGTCACATGCATGGATGTCAAAGTGGGGGTCCCATACCCACCACCAACCCCACACAGCAGATCAGCTGTAGACAACCATACAGAAATGCTTGGCAAAGGCCTCCACATGGTGACATCCATGAAATCCCCACCCACAGACTTTTACACAGTGATATCACAGCAGGTCTGGCAGTGGCAGTATGGCTTTGAAAGGTAAGAAGTCTGAAACTATAAATGTCTATGCCAGAACAATCTGACCTGTGGTTGATACTGTTATGCCTGTAGTCTGAAAGATAGGGCACTCCACTATGCTACATGGGACCAAAATGTTAAGCAAATATCAGCACAGTCTGTGCAGATGTGTATCATGTACAGTCGTGTCACCCCTCCATAGTCCCATAGAAATGCAGTAGCATGTTCCGAGACTTAAGCAGCATCCAGCTTTCACCTGGACTGATGGTGCAATAGTAACAGAAAGCAATTGTCAGTAACACCCACAGTCAACTTACTGGTGCCATGCCAAGGGTGTCTCTGCCAGCAGCCTGGGAACATATGATCATCAGAATGCACTGCCCTGCTACAGATGGCCTGCATCTGTCACTCCTGTCCTACAAGCCCCTGGCAAATGCCTATGACTCACCCACAGTGCCCTTTAGGGAGTGTCATGGGGTCCATAACACCAACAAAACACAGTCTACAAAATGCAAAGAAAGGTCATACTGACAACTGCTAGGAGCAAACCTGCCAGCCTCAGGGAGCCAGAAATCGGGACAAAGTTATGAATAATGGGGTGATAAAGGCCCAAAGAGAAGGACACCTGTGAAATACTGCTCTAGTAATGTTATAAATTTGATGGAATGATTTGTAGTAACATGGATTGTCTGATGAGTATGACGTCTGAAACTGCAATGTCAACTGTCAGTGATATCTGACTTCAACTCTGAGTGGCTTGCAAAGCACTTTTGCTGGAAAACCACACTTGTTTGGGTAACCAAAATATATGAGTCATGGATGTGGACATTCTGTGATACTCTGTACAGTCGACAGGCAGGGCTAGGAGTTTAAACATGGAAATGCACTCAATGCAGGCAGGCCTAACCCTGAAAGATGGTGACATGTCTGTACCCACAGAACCCTGGGCCACAGCCATGGGAAGTAACACACCCCTCCCTGAGTACTCATCCTATACAGCATCCTGACCCCAACATGTGGCCATCTAAGCAAAATGAGGTGGACTATACATATATGTGTGACAAACACACACCTCGAGGCTGGTCAAACAGTCTGACACACACAAGACCCTCCAAGTGCGTCAACCATTGAGGAGAGTCCAATGCAAAGTACTGGTAAGTATAGGCAAACATATCTGCCCAAGATACACACACCCCACATATCCTATCCCCTACAACTCTATCTGGAGTCTGTCTGTCACCCTGATCCTGTGTGACTTATATTACCCAACTGTGGACTGGAAATCAGACCAGGCCAGAACATAAATGCACAGAGATTCCACCATTGTAATATATCGCCAAGGTGCTGGACTATTTCCACAGCAGCAGCAGTCAATTGCTTGTAGGCACATCCCTCAACAGGCTGGATAGTGCAAGAATGCATAGCATTTGGCCAATAAACCTTGTGTGTGCATCATCCATCCATTCCTCTGGTAAATCACTGTGATGATCTGAAAAGGTATGTCACCAGGAACTGAAACAGTAATGACAGTATCAAATGGCATATATGAGAGACATCTGCTAAAACCATCCCTGAAACCCTTGCAACCCCATAAATTACTGAGAGAAATTGTCAGAATCATTGTATGGCCCATTGTCCCCACATCTTGATAGGCTATCTCCAGATATCTTACATCAACAGGTTGAGAAGTATAGCCATAGCACAAAACAAACTGGACTGGAGTACAACAATCCCTGGAATGGAGTTCCACATGTACTATAGAAGGACACACTGGGCATGTTCATACACTTAGAGAAATGTCAGCAGGATCTAGGAATGAACAGGCCTTCCTCACCCAGTGCACTTTCCATTGCCCCACCTTAGCAGTCCTGAAGATGTCTGTTACCATAGAAGTCACTTTTGGTAAACCCAGTCTTATAAGCTCTGTGGTATGTGGGATAACTGCACAACACTGTAATGCAAATAACTAGTTAGGACAGAGTTCTAATCTCAGTCCTGGCAAATATAAAAGTGTGCGTGGTCACAACTAAAAGCTTTTGGGTCCATTCAAACCCAGCACACTTCCCC
Source organism: Protopterus annectens (assembly GCF_019279795.1). Classification (NCBI taxonomy): domain Eukaryota; kingdom Metazoa; phylum Chordata; order Ceratodontiformes; family Protopteridae; genus Protopterus; species Protopterus annectens. Next base: position 763,569,903 of record NC_056746.1, read on the forward strand.
TTTCCCTATTTTAGCAGTCCTGCAGATATCAGTCATCTTAGAAGTGCCTTCCATCAGGCTTCAAATCTATAAGCTCTGTGGTGCATGTGATAACTGCACAACATGATAGTACAAATAACTAGTAAAGTAGAAGTTCAAATCTCACTCTTTACAAATGTAAAAGTGTGTGTGTGTGTGTGTGTGTGTGTGTGTGTGTGTGTGTTTACAACTCAAACCTTTTGGGTGCATTCAAACCCAGTACACTTCCCTTTTCCCTATTTTAGCAGTCCTGCAGATATCAGTCATCTTAGAAGGCAATTCCATCAGGCTTCAGACCTATAAGCTCTGTAGTGCATGCGATGTGTGAGTGTGTGTATGTGAAAGTTGTGTGTGTGTGTGTGTGTGTGTGTGTGTGTGTGTGTGTGTGTGTGTGTGTGTGTGTGTGTGTGTGTGTTTATGTGTGTGAAAGTAGTGTGTGTAAGATTGAGGGAGTTGTGTGTGTGTTTATATTTGAAACAGTTTTATGCCATTCCCACCCACGACACTTCACAGTGCCCCACCTTATCAGTCCAGATGATGTCAGCCCCTAATCATCAAATTTGGTCAGCTATCAGCCCTGTAAGTTCAGTAGTACATGTGATAAATGCTTCACACTATAGTACAAATGACTAGTTTGGCAGGGGTTCTACGCTTGTGTCCGGCAAATGTGTGTGTGTGTGTGTGTGTGGGTATGTATGTTTGTAAGTAGAAGTATTCTGAAATGTTTCCCACCCACTGCCCTATTTTATCAGTCCTGCTGATGTCATTCCCCATATCAGCACCTTTGGCCAGCTCTCAGCCCAGTAAGCTTTGTAGCGCGTGGGATAACTGTGTAACACTGGTAAAAATCGTTACTTAGGTAGGAATTCTACTCTCACATCTGGCAAGTGTCTGTTTGACAAAGTATTTTGATAGGTTAAGCACCTTTAGTCCTGCTGATGTTATTCCCTTTATAGGTTCACAGGTTTATAGTAGGTAATGGCTCAGGAGCCTTAACAAGCCTAGCACATAGAAGGGCCTTGCCATTGTGCCACCTGATGTTATGGCCCAGTGCCTATATCAGGTATAGCCACTGCAGTGATCCTTGGGTTGAACTGTCTATAACCCATCCACTCATCAAGATTTTTCTGGAACAGGGTCAGCTAGGTTCTCTGCATGACATGCATGGGAAGTGTATTCCAGGACATGTGCAGTCTCTTGGTGAGGGACCTGTCCCACCAGCATGTTCTGGTGATTGTAGTACTGAGGTAGAGGTCTCTACAGTGTGTGATGTGGATGGATTTATATGTAGCATTTCTAACCAGCTGGGTCACACATGGCTTTGTAAGTCAAGCATAAATAGCTGCTAATTCGGTGATATGACACAGAGAATATCTTGGATCTGCTGAGGCTGTCTGTGTAGGATGTGTGTTTAATGCCCAGGAACCCCTTAGTGAGGTGCTTCGGTGGCTTCTCCAGCTGTAGCAGGTGTCTAGTGAGGTACATGGCAAATGGGTCATAATACTTGGGGAGTGGTCTAATGAGGGAATAGTAGAAAGAGATCATTACCTCTGTCTTCCTGGATGCAAAACCCTTGGTAATGCAATGTGCCATATAGAAGGACTTCCTGACCACAGTGACAATGTGGTGCTTGAAGGAGAGGTTGCTGTCAACCTGTGTCCTCAGATTTCTTATAATGCCTACAGTGATTATTGGTCTCCCATTGATGTGGAACTCACTGGGAACTGAGTATTTTATCAAAAGGGATGATGATTCATTTTGTGGTGTTAAGCTTCTGGCCATGGTTTCCATACCACTCATTGGTCTCAGTGAGGCCTTTCTGTAGGATGTCTGTATCACTTGTAGAGTTCATGATAGCTCCCACCTTGCAGTCCTCTGTGAACTTGGTCAGCCAGAGTTCCTCTGTGTTGGGTTGGACTTCTGAGAAGTAGATGCTGGACAGGACACTATCCAGTACTGATCCCTGTGGGACCCCAATTGTGACTGCTTGCCAGTCTGACTTGGAGTTTGCCACTGTCACACTGTGTGTTCTGTGAACCAATTTGCAAACCACCCAGTGATATAGGGGTTGATGCCTAGTTTGTTGGGTTTACCAATAATCCCTGACTGAGGAATGGTATCAGAAGCCTTGGCCAGATTGAGGTAGTCTTTATGCAGTGCCTTACTGTCATACACAGCCCTGGTGACTCACTGAAAGACGTCAACCAGGTTGAGCAGGCATGATCTGCCATTCACAAAGCCAAACTGTGTGGGGTCCAGAGTTAGGAGATCACCCATATCTTGGTCAGTCAGGCCCCTGATGATGCGCCCATACCTGTACATAGTAGACTTGTCAGGCTAAGGGCCCAGTAATCCCCAGGTTCTGTAGATGCTACCCCTTTATGGAGAGAAATGACTGTAGCAGTGTGCCATTTTGGAAGGACAAAGCCTGAGGTGAGGCTGTGACTGACCAGGGCACACAGATGTGGTGCCAAGTCTCCTTGTATGTTATGTAGAACACAGCCATGGATATGTTGGGGTCGGGTCCCTATCAAATGATAGAAAGCTCATTTGATAGAAACTCATTTCACTGACACCATAAGATAGGAAGCTCAAAACACTGAGAACTCATTTGACTGAAACTCAAAACACTGAAAATGCTATATGCCCTTTCCCCCACAGTAGTGCGATCCTGGAGTTAGTATATATAGTCGGGGGGGTGTGGGGGGCATAGTTTATGTAAATATTGTTTTCTCCAAACAGTTATTCATTGTAGTTATAAGTATTCATGTGTAGGGTTTAAAATGTATGAAGTATGTGGGGGGCTACACCCCCACATCCAGACCCCCACACCCCCCCTAACTATATATACTAACTCCAGGATTGCACTATCATGGGGAAAAGGGCACATAGGATTTTCAGTGTTTTGAGTTTCAGTCAAATGAGTTTTCAGTGTTTTGAGCTTTCTATGTTTTGGTTTCAGCCAAATGATTTTCCATCAAATGAGTTTTCTATAATTTGATAGGGACCCATTGGGGTCCCATGGAAGCTGTATCCTTGCTTGTGGACAATGCAGGTCTAACCTGGCCTGCAGTAATGCTGGGTGCCTGGCATTCATCTGCCATTGTGATTGTCCCCTTGGGAGGAAAGATAGGTAAAGCTGGCATTGACTGTGTTGGCAAGACTGTGGTAAACCGCAAAAAATTGCCAAAAGAGCTTGAACTACTACAGAATGAGGCAAGAAACTGATCTGAAGAAGTCCCACAATTACGTGGGATGAAAAGTGCTTAGTTTCTTGCCTCATTATGTAGTAGTTCAAGCTCTTTTGGCAAGATTTTGCAATTTGTTTTTTTCTTCTGTTAAGCAGTTTCAGTGTCTTTGGCAAGACTGTGGCCAATATCTATTGTGTCAGGATAGGAATCAGCATTGTGAAGTAACTCACAGCACTTGTGGTTATTGCTGTGGAGGTTGTTGATATAACTATTAAAGGCTTTTGTGATTGTCGTCAGTGTCTGCTACAAATCTATCTTCATAGCTACCTGTAGGTGATTCCATGAGGGATCCCAATTTGTATTTGAAGCTAATAAGGGGTTTCACCAGATTTGCGACACCACCATTTTCTGCATCAATGTTGTCCAGTTTAGTACTGGCAAGGAATCATCACAATGGCTTCCAGTGTTTGGAGTATAGTGTCTGTGTTCTGTTGGCTATGGCTACTACCATGCATCCATGTACATGTTTGTGCAGTGCATATGTGTATGATGCAACAGTCATGCAGCTATTTCCCATTGGCATGGGTGCAGTGAAATCATTCACCCCTGTTTTTATGACTGGAATGTCAGCATTGAAGAGGTTTTGCAAGGTGGTTACCTTTGTGGGGGGTATGGGTGAGATGTTGAGCTCCATGTTGATTATATCATGTTTGGAACGGACCAGGTAGGGATTGACATCTGTGGTCAAGCAACAGTCCCATATGTAATACCAAAAATAAAGATCACAAAGCATGTTATGTCCTCTAGGGACAAAGCCTGGAAAACTTGGCAAAAAAAACAAAACTCCTACCAATCTCGTGGAATATAAACAACTTTGCAATCTGGCTAAATGCTTAGCTGTCAAAAAAAAAAGAATGCATCCAAACTATTCAAGACCAGCATAAACAAAATCTGCAAGAATTCTAGGGAGCAATTAACTCCCTGCTTCACCCAGGAACAAGCAATACCCCATGCCCAAACACAGAAAAAACTCCCTCTGAACTAGCTTCACTCTTCAATATATACTTTATTGACACCATCACCAAACTTACAACTGCCTTCCCACCCATCAACACAGACCCATTAAGAACACCATCAACTCATAACTCTTAAATCCCCTATTCACCTTTTCACTATCACTCATTCCCACATCCACCATCCAAAAACTTCTTTATAAACTAAAGCCATTTACAAACATCCTAGATAATCTACCTTCAGAATACCTACAACTAGCAGCCCCCTCCATTGCTTATTCTATCAGCATTCTCCTTAACAGGTTCATTCAAGAATCCTGTATACCAAATGTCTGGAAGAAAGGATTTGTTATCCCTCTTCATAAAGATGGCATCAACTCTGACATCTCAAACTTGCGCCCCATCGCTATTCTTTCCCCATCTCTAAAATATTAGAGGAAATGCATGCATGCACAGCTCATAAGTCATCTAGTAAAACACCAATTGCTTTCCCCCACTCAACATTGCTTCAGGCCTGGACATAACACCAATACAGCCCTCATTTCCTTCTCAGACACAGCAAATAGAGCTCATGATGCTGGCTCCTTAGTTTCTGCACTCTTTCTTGATTTAACGAAGGCATTTGACACCATTTCTCACTCCCTACTGCTTGCTAAACTCTCTAGTCTTAGCCTACCCCCCCACCCTGCAATAGTTTACCAGGACTCCTCCTCCCCTTTCATTACTAATAACACAGGTGTCCCTCAAGGTTCAATTCTGGGTCCCCTCCTTTTCAGTATATCTGTCAATAACTTTAATAATACTCTATCTCACAGTACTGTCATCCAATATGCAGATGACTCAATCATCTGATCCTCAAAATCTGTCACTGAATTACAGCATCTTACCCAAGAAGCATTTATCTCTACTGAGCATATGTCCCAGAATCACCTCGCCCTTAACCCCAATAAGACAAAACTATTATTATTTACCCCCACAAAATCTATTTACTGTTAGTTCTCACAAGACTATCATTGAATTTGTCCCTAGTACCAAATTGCTAGGTGTCATCATTGATGACAAATTAACTTTTGAACTTCACATCTACAACAACATAAAAAAAAACATCAAAACCTGTGTGCCTTATATAGGCACAACTATTTCTTCAGTCTCTCTGCTAAAAAGGCCTTGGCCTCATCTTTCCTACTTCCAATCCTTCTATATGGAGCCCCCATCCTCACCAACCTACAATCCTCCTTAAGTTTGACTCTTCCTACAACAAAGTCACTAAATTTGCTACACGCGCAAAATATTCTACCCACCACTGCTCATCTCTGCATCAACTAAAGTGGCTAGAATCCCCCCACCATCTTACTTACCTACAATTAACTACAGCCCACAAGATAATCTTTCAACCTGAAAGCTGCCATTCCCTCACATCCATACTGACCATATACCACCCCACTTGCCATCTCAGGTCTGAAAACAAAATGTTATTACCTATTGAGAAACCTAAACTCTCAGCTGGCCAAATGCTGTACTCTCACGCTGTCTCCAGGTTATGGAATAATCTTCCTCCTTCACTCAGGACAATCAGTAATCCCACTTCCTTAAAAAAAATTCCTCAAATTACATTTTTCCTCTCACTGGCTATGCTCCTGTACCCCACCAAATAACCCCAGCACCTCTCTGACCTGTCACCAGCTTTCTACCCTGAAGTCAACTCTCCTCACCTTAGAACTCAACAAATGTATGCATATACCCATGTGTTTATCCAAATGCATGGCATCACTACTTTCACATCTATAGCTGACTGTAATGCATTATTGCCACTTCTGCCATTACTTTTCCTCTCATGTCATACTACTGCCCATAATACTTGATGCTACACATTAACATAGTTTACTCTTGCATATAGTTAAGGATTTTTATGTAATTAATGGAATGGCATTGTCCTATGTTTCAACTTTGTTTTTTTTTTTACTTTTGTATGTATCAACATTGTTCTTTTACTTATGTATATATTTCTGTGGAGCTTATGTATGTAATACTGTGGAGCTTTTCTCCCCAGGCCTCCACTGAAAATGGGTTCTTCCAAGGCCTTTCCCAGTCAACAAATGCAATAAATAAATAAATACATAAATAATCAATACAGTTCAAGGTTGTTGCATCCTATACTGGGGATCAGTATGAGTTGGTCCAGGCCATTGGAACTGATGAATTCCATGAAGCGTTGGGCCAGTGTACTGCTGCTTGACTACTTTCCCCAGGTGATGGAGGGGTAGTTGAAGTCTCCTACTATGTCAGTTTTTGGTTGGACCTTCATAGATGCCAGGGTGTTGAGGAATGTGCAATGACAGTCTGGGGACATAGCTAAGGACCAATAGCAGGCTATGGTGTAGATTGCACTATTCCCCAGTCAGTTTTCTAGGAAGTCTGGAGCTGTGCATATCCATTATGGATATGGAGACACCACTTGTGGAGGTGTGGTCCATGTTTTGGCACTGACAGCTGTGGGATGTGTCATAGCCTGTTAGTGCAGGGCTGCTGTCTGCTGCTGGGAACCACCTCTCCATTACAACACAACTGTCAATATCCTCCACTCTGAGGAGTGCTTTGAGTGACTGCATCTTGACAGTTAGATGTCCACTGTTGAGCAGCATGACTCTCAGATTGCATACATGTCTATCTGTTACAGTGGTAATTTGATTTGGAACACTGCCTAATAAGGTACTATACGGGTGGCAAGACACTTGCCCTGTAACTGGAAACCCAGGGCTGACAGATTTATGACATCTCTGGCAAGGCATTGAGGTCTGTGAATCATGTTATCTCAAGCAGAGGATACTAGATCCCCTGAGAATGACACACAACAAGTAAGCCAATGTTGTAGTCAATTATCTGTTGATAGTACTGCAGCATTATTTTGGGTGATGGCAGTATACTGCTCAGGGCTACTGTCATACCTGCCTGGACCACATAATCTGAGTGTTCAACCATGTCTCTTGTCATGTAGCCCAGGGAGGTGTGTCTCAGGTCATTCACACTCACATGGATGATGACAGAGTGATACTTGTAGCTGTTGTCAAGTGGTCTGACTGGGTGTGTCATGTGTTGGATGCTGGCACTTGATAGACAGTTGGCAGTTACCTCCTCCATAATCAACATAGTGAGTGGGACATATGTGTGCTGCAGTACTGAGTCACCCATGATCAATGTATTGTGCAAGGTGGTCAGCCTTAGGAGCTTAGATTGAGGGGCACACTGTGTAGGTGACATATGTGTCCTTTGGCATGTGCTATGTCATGGTGTATGAGTGGGTGTCTGTCTTGCTTGTCTGTGCTGTTTGTGTAAATGTCCATTGAGTGCCTCTGTGAAGGTGGGTGTGTGGCTTTTCAGTGTATGTCAGGGCTGTCATAATGGGTGTTGTGGTGAGCTATGTGGTCCACCTGGTGTGGTGCAGGTGTTGATCTCATCCTCTTGACCAGCTACTCCAGTCTTTGCTGGAGAGTGCATATTTCCACATTTGGTAATATAGGGGAAACTCTCACTGGTCTGAGTGTTTGGAGTTTAGAGGACAGGGTTGTCTGTGTACATGAGGCAGTTGCAACAGTACCTCAAAATGGACAAGTGCACCAGGTTAATGGGTGAAAGCACAGAAAACCACACTTTAATCATGCCAGGAGGGGTGGTCATAAGTAGTAAGTACTGGGGCTAATTTCATGATGAATGAGTACTGATGATGGCTCCCAGGTGTGATACACTTACTGATACAGTAACCTGTTGAAGAGCAAAGCTATAATGTTATTTGGAGTGCAAGACATAAGAACTAGCAAGATGTACGATATAAACTGAAGGCAGACTTCCTGCCCCCTGTAATACTTTACTTCAGTTGTGCAGTTATCAGCACCTTTGGCCAGTTGTAAGTCCAGTAAGCTCTGTAGTGCATGCAGTAACTGCAGTAGAGAGGAAGAAGGTCTCATCCTAATACTGGCAACTGTGTGTGTGCGTGTGTGTGTGTGTGTGTGTGTGTGTGTGTGTGTGTGTGTGTGTGTGTGTGTGTGTGTGTGTGTGTGTGTGTGTGTGTGAGTGTGTGTGAGAGAGAATCGTGTACTGTGAGGGTTATACCATTTTTGACTTGTGTACCACCCTTTACTCTTCCCCTCATTCCAATTTAGAAGCCTCATTGATGTCATTCACCTTAGAAGTACATTTGGACTAGTTGAAATTGTATAAGCTCCGGAGTGTGTCTGACAGCGTAACACTATAATAGAAATGACTAGATAGACAGGAGTTCTCATCCCAATACTGGCAACTGTGTGTGTGAATTAGATACTGTGTGTCTTATACCATTTTAATTTGAGTTCCACCCATTACACTTCCCCCACCCTACTTTACTACTGCTGTTGTTGTCATTCACCATAGTAGTACCTTTGGACAAGGTGAGATTGTGTAAGTTGTGTGGCATGTCAGCTAACTGTGTAATACCATAATACAAATAACTAGATAGGCAGGAGTTCTAACCTCAATACTGGCAACTGTTTGTGTTTGTGTGAGAATCATGTACTGTGAAGGTTATACCATTTTGAGTTGTGTAACACCATACTCATCCTAATTTAGTAGTCCTGTTGATGTCATTTACCTTACAAGTACCTTTGGATGAGGTGAAATTGTGTAAGCTCTGTGGTGCATCTAATAACTGCGTAACACTATAGTAGACATACATAGATAGGTATGAGTTCTAAGCTGAATACTGGTGTGTGTGTGCATGTATGGGTCATATCTTGTGTGGCTGATACCATTTTGATGTGTGTACCATACATGGCAGGTGACCACCTCCTGATGACATTATTTTATATAGTGTGGTAATGACATCTGCCTCACATGCAGCATGTGAAACCATTGTCCAGACCATACCAGTCCTCTGTACAGATGTGTCTGGAACATCCAGATGTTTGGAACCTATTAGCACTCTGCCTGCCTTAACAATGCCCATGTATGTGATATAGTTGCCAAGTAGGCCACAGTGAGTGCACTGGCACATATGGCAGCATCAGGTATCGTACCTGACTGAAACAGCATACTGATACAATGTCTGATACCCTCACACTTGTCCTGGCTTGTAGGTGCAATACATGAATCCAGATGCTTGGTTTTACAAGTGAATTGTTCATGTCATGGGTCACATTAAAAGTTGGGAAAGATGTGGACTGACATATTGCGGTCTCAATTAGTATATCTCAGAAACAAATGGCATCTTAGGTGTATATACAGTTTATATACACTGTATAGCAGTAATGTTTCAGACATGTCCCTACCTTAGTTTGTTTGTCCAACACATTTTGCTGGTGTCTGTCCAAACGTCTTGCACTTGACAATGTGTGAGGTATGCTACAGGAATGTTACATTCTCTTCAGATAGGCCCCTGTGGTGACCACTGTGATACAATACAATTAACCCCATCACAAGTGAACTTGCACATAAAGCAATATGGCTATTAGTCATAGCTGTGTGCATGGTAACTTGCATGCCCTCCACATGCCTGTGATATTGCCAAAGCACAACTGAACAATTCCATACCCACCAGCTTCAGGCTGCTGTCCCATATGCAGACAAGCGTGGCCTATGTAGTTGTGGTAGAGAGGTATTATCAGCAGACTCACATGTGCCCTTGGAAAAGGATGGATGAAGCATGTCTGCACATTTACAGTACAACACCAAATACTACACAATTTGCTGTCCTTCACCATAGATTTGCACTTTTGTGCATTAGAAATCCCATTCCACAACTACAATCAGACCTGATACATGCATGTAGATACTGTACAGATACAAGTATGTCTCATACAGTAGTCTACTAATCTCAACTGGGACCTTACCTGCACATGGCTTGTCCATTGTGTGTGTGTCACCCACCTCCAGCAAGTGGGGCTTTGTACCCTGGTGTGATACTGTGATGGGTGGCCCAAGCTTGGCAAGGAGCTCCTTATTTGGTGTAAGTGGGAGATGCATGGCTGGGCTCCCACCTGTGGTTGTGGGGTCCCTGGACACAGCAGCAGCCCTTTCCCAGGCATGGCATATGAGGTTGGTGGCATGATGCCGCATCTGCTCATATGTACGTGTGTACAGGCCCACCTCATTTACCCTGTAGACAGGGTCATTCCACAAGGTGGTCCTCTCCTGCAGATGTTGCTGGCTTTGGCCCAACAGTACTGTGTGGTTCTGTATTATGGCTTCCATTATCAGGTTGCATTCCACTGGTGAAAAGGTCTCCCCCCGGTGATGTGACATTGCACCTGGTAGACACTAACAGGGAAACACATCACAGGGCCCCATATATTTGGTAACAATATCTCCAGTACCTGCACATGTACCTTAAATACCAGTAGCTAACACCCACAACCATACCAGTAGCCACCACTCACAACCACAGCATATCCCTGTAATCTATCAGCACAGTATCAGCTTGCATTGCACTCCTGGTCCTGATGAATCATATAGCCCACAGTGAGGGCAAGTTGTTTGCATAATCTGTCATTTCTCATTCAGGTCTGTGTAAATGGATGACATTAGCCATCTTCCATGCAGATGGTGTGTGGATGGTGCCGTGGCTTGGTGTGACTACAGTGTGTAATGCAGCTGGGGGCACATGCCTGAGTTCATGTAGGATGCAGACAGGGATGATATGACATCCTATGGATACTTAAATGTGTTACCTTTCAGTAGACAATATGTACCTGCTCACTGGTGATGAAGGGTGGGTGTGGGTGCCATACATATCCACCTATAGTGATGCTGAGCCAGGATGGGATGTTTGCCCTAACCCTATCTGCATCAGGTTGCCTGCAGCTATGTTGTGTGTGTATGTGATATGATTGGCCACAACTACAGGTTGGGATGGTATGTTGCCTCCTAGGATTGCAGACATATGAGAATATGCCCTTGTGATTGTCCCAGGTGGATGTCTCCAATTTATACTCATAGTTGGCCTTACAGTAGTCCACCTTTGACCCTATATGCCTGTTCAGACAATAGCTGGCTTGATGCCAGGCCAGTTCCTGCCCCTACTTTACCTTGTATAGCCACTATAGGGACCAAGTCTGTGGTTTCAGCAATGCTGCTGTCCAGCATAGGGGATTACTCTATGTTGGTGGAGGCAGGTATGACAAGTAAGGTATTGCTGAGTCCATACAGCCATGTATGTGTTCAATTGATTGTTTCTAATGGGCATGGCCACAAAGACATAACACGGTTGGACATCTCTCCAATTCAGTCATGATAATCATGCTTACAGTACTAACCATGGCTGTGTCAGGGCAATGTAACAACCAGTAGCTGTATAAATTTCACTCTTTTGGGTGCACAGTAACTAAGATTACACATGTGTACAACATGTGCAGCTGTTTTTACAGATATTTTGCATCCCATGTCTGTTTTCATGAGGTGGACACATACACCTACTCATACTGAAAAGTGCATAGCTAATAGCTCACATGCATGTCTGTTCTATGTCAGTATGACTCACTAAATTTACACTCTTCCTGTGCAGTCATCCCTCTCAACCTGTTACAGTGGGACATCTGTAGGATGCTATGCATACATGGGTGCAATAGGACAAAATCAGTGACAGTGTCTCAATATTGCTGTAACATACTTGAGTCATTCAATAGCACAGTAACATTTGCACTGACAGGCATCCCCTGGAGGATGTCCAACAGTCATATGACAGGAAGAGAGGGGAAAGGGTAGGAGGGTGGTATTGACGGTAGAATTTTTAATGTTTGTAGTATGAGTGGTATAGGGACCAGGCTAGCTGATATGATGGCCAGGGGATGGTTGATATATTGTGTGTGTGCAAGAGACCACATGGAAGGGGATCATGGCTGGGTGTACGGTAGGCAGGTCACAATTGTGCTATCAAGGTGTGGACTGGAGGTGGAAGGGGGTAGAGCTTCTACTGAAGGAACAGTATGCCAATAGTGTTTTTGGAGGATGACATAAGTGTCTGATAGAGTGATGCTTCTGAAGCTGTAAGCTGATGGTGTAATGATGACTGTTCTTAGTGCATATGCTATGCTTTGTGTGATGGATGAGAAAGAGAAATGTGATGTCAGTTGGATGACATGGTGATGACTGTACCCAAAGGTGACAGACTGGTCATTGCAGCAGATATCAATGGGCATGTTGGTGAAGGGAACAGAGGGGATGGGGAATTGATGGGTATGTATTGTGTTAAAAGGAGTGGAGATGGTGAGATGGTAATGGATTTTGCAAAAAGGATGGACATGGTTGTGGTGAATATGTGCTATAACATGAGGGAGGAGCATAGGGTGATATAAAAGAGTGGAGTAAGATGCACACAGGTGGAATATATTCAGTGTAGGAGGGCCAGTTTGAAGAAGAAGATTGGAGGCTGTAAAGTAGCGACAGGGGAAAGTGTATTTAGGCAGCAAAGAATGTTGTTATGTGAGATGATGTTGGTAATCGAGATGAGGATGAGTGCATGGAGGCAGCACCAAGGATCAAATGGTGTGAATTGGAAAAGTGTGTTTGTGAGGTGGAGGTCAGGGAAGAGTTGAGACAGGCACTGGGTGGCAGTGACAATCTAACAAATATCTGGTTAAGTACAGCAGAGCTGGTAAGGGAGACAACTAGATGGTGTTTGGGGTGACATGTGGATGGAGGAAGCAGTGCAAGGACACCTGTTGGTGGACTGAGGAAGTACTAGACAGTATACAGTGACAGAGGTTGGGGAAGAAAGAGTGGGATTGTAAGAGAGATGAGGAAAGTAGGCAGGAGTATGAAGAGATGATGTGCATGGCAAAGAGAGAGGTGGCAAAGGCTGAGGATGGGCATATGAAGATTTCTATGACAGGTTGGACACTAGGGAGGGATGAAAGTAATTGTACTGATTGGCTGGACAGATGCACTGAGCTAGGAAAGATGTGCAGCAGATAAGGGTGATAAAGGATAATGAGGTATATGTACTCACAGTCGAGGAGAGTGTGTTGAGGACATGGACAGTGTATTTTAAGTGGCTGATGAATGAAGAGAATGAGACAGAAGGTTGGATGATGTGGGTATGGTAAATCAGGAAGTGCAATGGCTTAACAAGGAGGATATAAGGATAGCTATGGAGAGGATGAATACTGTCAAGCCTGTTGGTCCACATAATACACCTGTGGAAGCATGGGGTTGTTTAGGGAAAATGGCAGTGGTGTGTAAGCCAGACTGTTTACTGATATCTTAGGAAGTGTGAGGTTGCATGAGGAGTGGAGAGAAAGTGCTTGGGTACAGTGTTAAGAATGAGGCTGATGTGCAGAGCTGTGATAACTACAGAGGGATAACATTGACCAGTCACAGCATGAGGTTATGGGTAAGAGTAATGGAAGCTAAGTTATGCAGGGAGGTGAGAAGTACTGGTCAGCAGTATGGTTTCATGCGTGGAAAGGGCACTACTAATTTGATGTTTGCTCTGAGACTGTTACTAGTGGAATACAGGGAAGGTCAGGAGTTGCTGTGTGTCTCTCTGTACTTACAGATAGCATGTGACAGGGTGCCTAGACAATTGTTGTGGTATTGTATGATGAAGTCATGTCATGACTGGAAGAGATATATGTAAGAGTGGTACAGGAAATGTACAAGGGTGGTGTGACAGCATTGAGGTCTGCATTGGGATTGATGGATGTGTTTAAGGTGTTGGTTGGATGACATCAGGGATCAGCTGTGAGCCCTTTCTGGTCTGCAATGGTGATGGACAGGTTGACAAACAAGATCATACAGGAGTCCTTGTTGACTATGTAGTTTGCAGATGACATTGTGAAGTTTATTGAGAGTAGGCAACAGCTTTTGGAGACCCTAGAAAGATGGACATATGCTCTAGAGAGGAGAAGAATGAAGGTCAGCAGCACTAGGACAGAATATCTGTGTGTGACTGAGAGGAAGGATAGCAGAAGGTTGATGATGCATGGGGTACAGTTGGCAAAGGTGGATCTGTTCAAATGTTTGGGATCAACATTTCAGAGTACTATGGAGGACAGGTGAAGAAGAGAGTACAGGCAGGATGGAGAGGGTGGAGAAGAGTGTTAGGAGTGATATGTGACAGACATGTACCAGTAAACATGATATGTAAGATCTACAAGATGGTAGTGACACCACCTATGTTATATGGGTTGGAGACAGTGGCATTGACAAAAAGGCAGGAGTCAGAGCTGCACATGGCAGAGTTGCAGATGTTATGATTTGCACTGGGTGTGACATGGGTGCACAGGTTCAGCAATGTGTATATGACAGGTTCAGGCCATGTTGGATGGATATGAGACAAAGTTGGAGAGGCAGCATTACATCAGTTTGGAGATGTGCTGAGGAGGGGTGCTGAGTATATTGTGAAAAGGATGGTAAGGATGCAGCTGCCAGGTAAAAGGAAGAGAGGAAGGCCTCACATATTTCTGGATGTGGTGAGAGAGGACATGCAGGTGATTGGTGTGAGAGACCAAGATTCAAAGGACAGGCAGAAATGGCAACAGATGATCCACTGTGGCAATCCCAAATGGGAAAAGCCAGAGGACAATGAATGGGGATGTCATAATGTCAGTCTTCACAGATTTGGCAAGGATTTGACAGACATAACACAACGCTATGGGTAAATGACTAGAAATATGAGGCAAACATATGGTCAGTGTGCAGAACACTGGACAGTTGAATGGTACGAGCTCAGTATATAACATGCAGTTCAACACGCACATTTGTAGCAGTACTTTACTCTGCACATGCTCTGTATAGCTATGTTATATTTACAAGACAAAATGTGTATAAAAGTTATATGGACAGGTAACATATGGATATGTACAACATCCCAGTAGCTGGCTTAGTCACTACAGACAGAGCTCCATGCGCTGGCCATCAGTGCTGTTCAGCAGTACATTAGTACAGCAAGTCTTGTTGAGACATATGTTTTCAAAGCTCTATTTTCCATTATTACAGACCACCTACTGCATTCAATTACATGCTTACTTGTTTCACATACCTTTTTTCTTTTTTTCTGGATTTTTTTACAGATGAATCCTTTTTTTCTCACAGTACTTCAGCTTTGCACTGCTGGACTGTCTATGACAGAGGTGGTTTGAATAGATGGCAGCTTGTCTTTTGTATGTAATGCTCATGACCATGTGATTGCCTGAGCACCAATTGGTATTCTCCAGTTGATGATTGCATGCAGACCAGCTGTGCAGTTATTCTAGTACCCAATGTGGCAACACACTCCTATAACTGAGTACTCCATGTGGGCATTGACCTTTTCCCTTACCTGTGAGGAAGACATCCTGGATGTGTGTGAGCTAATACCTCTTAGAACAAGACCTGTGGAGACAAGCCAACTAAATGGTGGAGACGATTCAAGACGTAGGGGCAGAATGCGAGTATTGCTGTTATATGTTTTGAATACTGCTTGTTTAACAGAGTTTGCCTTTACATGCCACTTTTGCATGGATTTCAGTCTGACAAAGCTCTGTGTCTGCATAGCTCTCACCTGTAGGGCTATCCACATAATGGCCAAGGGTTTGCCTGTTATGTTTGATCTGTTCTCTCAACTGGTGTTGTCCTCGGCAAGTCAATAGCATACTCTGGTGATTGCAATCAGTAAATGTTAACATCCATTTGTTTTGCAGACTTTATATCCCACAGAAAATATATGTTACAACCAGCAATTTTCTCAGTGTATAACAACAATATTTCAAGTATGGGCATGTGTTTGGGCCTCTGTCCCAAATTATGTCAGGCTTTGTACAGATGCCATACAGTAGGAGGTTTATAGTTAGGGTCTACCATTATTTTGTTCTGTCATTCCTGCTGAGAGGAAAGGGCACACAACATGTGGGACTCTGTACATTTAAGAGGTTAGTATATGGACAATGCTCTTAGATGCCCTTATAACATATTTTATGTGGGGGGGGATAACAAGTGTTTTATAACTAGGCTGTTAGAACATGTGAGACATATTACTGATGAGAAAGATGGCAGTTATATAGCTGTGCATTTTAATAATTTTCACCATGGGGGTAGTAGTCATGAAAGAACATTTGTTATGTACAGAATCAGTTTAAATTCTTAAATGTGATCCATTATCCCCTAGGGGGTAAATGAATAGTGCAATTGGAGGCTGTGTATACATGTAATTAAGTGTAGTGGGTTACAATGTACTGCTTTGGAAAAAGTTTGTTTCTCAGTTTGATCAGTCATCAAAGAGCAATTGTTATGTACAGAATCAATGTATGTTTTTAAATGTGATACTTTATCCCCTGGGGGGTTGAATGAGGAGTGTAATTGTAAACTGTGTATTTAAACATACTAAGTGCTAATTGTGTTGTCTAATTAAGGCAAATATTTCTTGTAATGTGTTACTCCTTGAAGGCTTTGGCAAAGGCATCATAGTAAAAATGAACTTGTGTGAATTACTGGCTGTTTGTATTTTTGTTTACTATCTCCACTCATTGTAGTTATTTTACTAAGAGGTCACGGTATATGTCTGGCCATTGTGTATGGCCTATCATGATTTTGTAGCAGGGTACTGTTCACGTATTATTTGGACTGGGGGGCAGATGTGAGTGTCATGGGTCCTTTTGTATCCAACTGTGCATGCTGCCCCAATTATGGGTGGTCTATCAGCCAGCATATGTTTGTATGGGCATTTAGAGACATGTATGCATATATATATATTTTTTTATAAATACACGCACACACACACACACACATATATATATATATATATATATATCAGTATTTCTTGGTAATATCTATATATTGTTGTACTTATATATGTATCTCCACACATATCTATCTATCCCTCTATATATGTATATATTTTATCATGTATATATTTGTAGATCACAATCATTCCTCATTGCAAAGCGTGTCTTTCCTATTGTAAACTGACTGTACTGCATGATATGTTGAAAAAGAAATCTTAGCATCTCACAGCTAAGATGGCTTAGTGGTAAATTGCTGTGACTATGGTGTATAGCATCCTGGGCTCAAAACTAAGCACTGCTGATTATTTTGTTGCTGGGCTACTGGATACAGAGTGATTAAGGCACTTTTAAGCAGTTGTGCACAAGTTTGCATGGGTTTGTGTGGTGCTAAGTGGTGCTAAAACATGGTTAAACTGATAGGTGCTTAAACTGTGTAGGCATCCCTTAACGGCACTTACCAGTTCACAAATATGCTTAGCAGAGCTAACTACTGGTTATCATTCACATTTAAGCAATGTGTACTCCTGCTAAGCATAGCTCAGCCCTGGTAACCATTGCCCACATTCCAGTCTCATAAAATAGCAGAGTAATGACATCATGTAATAAGTTTATTTAATGTCCTGTACATAACATGCTTTTATGTGCTCTCATTAACTAGTAAGGGGTGTGATTATGCTCTACATGACACTTGTGTGTACATGGGTAGTATCACATTTTTTTAATTTATTATTTTTTATACATGGGTAGTATCACATGTTTTATGCACTCACATTTGTATGTTACACCCGCTACAGTACATCAGTTGATAAATATGATTCCACACATACTGTATTATGAAATTAGTACTGTTGACACTGTTTTTCCATGTAAAATAACAATTGCCTATTGTAGTGCTCCAACCATGCACCTCTGCATGCAGAGCTGGGACTCTGAGTACTATGCTATCTTGTTCTTGGTGTTTCAGCTGTATGTTTCTATGTATCTCCTGTTGGATATTAGTATGATATTAGTATATTAACTGCAGAGTACTATGTTTTTTGCCCATGTCATTGAGGATTGCTGTCATGTAGTAATGGCATACATTTCAGTTTCAGACTTCTATCCTTCAGGACATTCATCCTAATGCATAACATGCTTGCTGTCCACTTCCTGTCTGTCCTCTGTGCAGATGTGCAGATGTCAGGTATTGCTAATGCCATACAACTATGCAGGTGCCCACATAGTTTTGTGCTGTGGGCCTGGGCACTGCTGCTAGCTCCAATAAATGGGAAGTCCTTCATGTGGGCCTTGGTCCTATTACTTGCCTGTGTGACGGACATTACAGAGGTCATGGGCTACAGATTCACAGACAGTAGGTGGGAATACTTCACAAGACAGGACTCTGGAGACAGCACAACAACATGGGGGACATATCTCCAGAATTATGAACAGATTCTATGTCATCATCAGTGCTGTTATACACATGGTGGGTTGATAGGTTGACAGGGTTTGTGTGGACATGCATTTAGTGAGTGACTTCACATCTGACAGTGATATGTCTCTGACATACCTCTCCACTGGCATGCTGTCCACAGACTGGCCACATGTTTGTCTGTTCCCCGGACAGTTGTTTTCCTTGGAAAATCAGTCAGGGACTGTGGGGACTGCAGTTAGTAAATACTAAACTCCATTCGTATTACTGCCTTCATATTCCTCATAAAGGATATGGTACAACAACCCCAGTAACATCATCAACTGTCTAAATTTCTGACACCAATATGTCCAATCTACACCTGTGTTTGTGCCTCTGTCCCCAAGTGATGTAAGGCTTTGTCAGATGTCATGCACTATGAGGCTCAGATGTATTTAGTAGCATTATTTCTTGCCTTCATTCCTTCTACCATCCCAGTGATGTAGTAGACTCACAGACATGTTACAGGCAAGAGGCTATAGATATCAGTCCTGAGCCTGTACATCCTGAGGTGAACTGTACATTTGAGAGGTCTGTGCATGTCTGGCCATTGTTGACAGACTGTCGGGATTGTGTACACATCATGTGCACATGTTATTTCAGCTGTGTATGGAGGGGGGGGTAGATGTAAGTGTTATAGCTCCTTTTTTATCTGACTGTGCATGCTGTTCCAGTGTCTGCTGGTCTATTGGCTGTATGCCTTTGTATAAGCAGACTGAGTCATGTCCTGTACCATGGTCATGATTCAGACTACACTGAGAATTGGACCACTATATGTAAGGATAGTGTGTGAATGGAAAACTATTATGTATTTCTTCACATAGTCTATATACTCTACTGTTCACCTGACCTACTGATATGTGACTGTGACTGTGGTGGAATTGGTTGTGAGTATGCACTTTCACACTGGTGTATGATTTTTGGTGCTGTAACATCCCTGTAGTGCCTGACATCCTAAATGGTGGTGACAATACATTCATTGACATTGAGGTTAAGGCCATGGCTCTGACACCGGTCATTGGTCTTAGTGAGGCCTTTCTGTAGGATGTCAACATCACTTAGGTAGTTAATAGCTCCCAACTTGCAATTATCTGCAAACATTGTCAGCTACAGTCCCTTCATGTTGGCATGGACTTCAGAGAAGTTGATACCAAACAGGAGAGGACCCAGGACAGAACCCTTTGGAAGTACACACATGACTGGTCAGCAATTTGACTTGGGCTCAGCTACTTTTACACTGTGGGTTCTAACTGTGAGACAGTTTGCAACCCACCCAGTGTTTTAGGGGTTGATGCATACCTTAGTGAGTTTATCCATGAACCCTGAGTGGGGAATGTTATCAAAGGTCTTGGCCAGATTGAGGTAGGCTGTATGAACCACCTTGCCTTCATCCGCAGCTCCAGTGACTGACTCAAAGAAATCAACCAGGTTGATTGAACAGACATGATCTACCCTTCACAAAAACAAACTGTGTGGGATCCTGAGTCTGGAGATTCCCATATCCCTGTTTCTTAGGTCCATGATGATGTATTCCCTAGCTTTGCCTGACAGCCTTGTCAGGCTAATGGGGGATATTTCACAGAGTCTGCAGCCACTCTTCCTGTGTGGAAAGGGATAACTGTAGCAGTGCACCAGTCAGTAGGGACAAAGCCTGAGGTGAGGCTGTGATTGAACAGGGCACACAGGTCAGGTTCCAGTTCACTCTGTAGTTCATGCAGAAGACAGCCAGGGATATTGCCAGGTCCAATCGAAGTTGTATTCATGGCCTTGGACAGTGGTGTGTTAACCAAAGCAGCAGTAATTCTGGGTGCCTGGCAGTGTACTGGTATTTTGATTAGTCCTTTGTGGGTGGGGACAGGGATAAAGTTGCCACTGAATCTGTGGGCCAGTATATTGGCAATATATGTTGCCGCTGTATAGGAGTTAACATTGAGCAGTAGCTCAGAGCACATGTTGGTATTGCCGTGGAGATTCTTTACATAACTATAGGAGGTCTTATAGATGTCTTTACTATGTGCTGCAATTCTGTTTTCACAGCTAGCTTTAGAGTATTTCATGAGGAATCTCATCTTTTTGTTGAGGCTAATAAGGTTTTTTTTTTCCAGTCTTAGGACATCACCTTGTTCCATATCAGTTTTCTCCTTCTGTTATAGTGTTTGGGCAGGGGACGACCAGATTGGCTTCCCTTTTCTGGAGGGGAGCATCTTGTTTCTGTTAGGTATGGTGGAATCCATGCATTTGTGTATGTGTTTGTACTGCATTGGTGTGTGTTTGGAGGTCATGCAACTAGTCTCCATTTGCATGGGTGCCGTGAAGTTAGCCACCTCTGATCTTTGGAGGCCAAAGTTGGGTTTGGAAAGGTTTTTCATAGTGGTTAGCTTTGCAGGGAGGTGGGAGGGATGTGGATTTCTAAGGTGATGACATTGTGATCAGATCTAACCATGGCGGAGTTGACTATTGGTGTACAGCAACAGTTGCCCATGTTAGTACTGACTAGGTCAATGATGTTGCTACCTGTAGTGGGTGTAGAAATGAGCTGGTCCAAGCCATTGGAATGAATGCATTCTAGGCAACAGGTATGCAGAGATATGTATGGGATGGAATTTTTTTTTGGGACAGATGCCCATTTTTTTTTTTTTTTTAGGTGAGAGTGGGATGTTGGTGAAGGAGTGTAAGTAAGTGTGGGTAGGAACATTTGGTAGGGGAGGTTGCATTGCAGACAGATTAGACACACAAAACAGAAGACAGGGGAAGTGTGTGGCACATGGGGGGATACCTTGGACGGGGAGGGTGGTTGGGCATCAGATGCCCATGAGCTCCCTAGATGGTTGTAGTGGAACTGATGTCCCCACCCAATGGCAGTTACCACTACTCCTTCATGGCCTCGAAGGTTGCTGTGCCGGAGGCTGAGCTGGAGGGGCCAGCTGCCCCTCAAGCTGTGCCAGCCTGCCCACCACCTGGCGCAGTCATTCATCTAGCTCCAACTGGAGGACACTGCGCACCATGCCACGGACCTCTCGCCGGGTGACAAGATCCTTACCACACCCTCATGCAGGGGGAGGATGAGCCCCATCCCCTGCAGCGGTTCCACCTGAGGGTGGTGCAGGACCAGCAGATAAGGGAGGTCTGGGTTAGGTCCCAGATGTGCTGGGACCTGGTGCCTCGGCCAGATGGGGTGAGAGAGGCGGATCCACCGGGATCGGCCTTCCCGACCGTGCTATGGAGTGAGAAATAACAAGGTGTATTGGTTAGTCATGAGCAAAATATTTAAACATTAGTCAACACAGCATGCATGGGTGTTCCAATTGACCCAAAACAATGGAATTGTAACAGTGGCAAGGCAAACAGAACACATGCAGAAATGGAATGGCAGTCAGGAGTGCAACAGCATGGCAGTTATATTTATGGCAGCAGGCCAACAGCAATGGTTATTCAACAAGGTATGTTAGTATGCACACAGTTTCAAATATAATAACCAAAATGGAACAAAGGTCACAACAGTAAGTTTTGGTAACAACATACCCATATTACATTTTGTGCAATTATTGGAGCAGATAAGTGGTGAGGGAAGAGAAAATAATTCCATTAACAACTGTATTCAGTGATACTTCTCAATACACTACTGTGCAATACTCTACAGTTCTGCCCTCCCTTAATCTCTACCTGGGCCATGCAACTACTATAGCACATGCACGTCTGTACATATGTGCACCTGGAGTACTATTTGTCAAGGTATGACAACTCTATGTAGATAAGTATAGGCAACTCATACCTGTCATACTTGGTGGTACAAGTAACAATGTGTTCCCTGTCCTGCTGTTCTGTAAGTGTACTTTTGGCATACTTGTACTGTGATGTTATCTGGGTGCAGCTTTCTTGGCAACAGGGGAAACTATCCATGACAGCGTGACACTTGAGAGGCTTGTATTGGCCAAACTGCATAGTGTAGATGGCTAGCCCGCTTCTATTTGTAGGACTGGGGCTGCTGAACAGAACATTTGTACACATTTTGTAGATATATCCACTATACTGCTTCTGCAAATATTTCTTTACCTGTGGGCTAAATATCAAATATCTGCTCACAATAGATTAGTGTTTCTACCAATATTCAAGTTTACAGCTATAGAACTAGACAGTCATGTTAGTAGCAGTTCCTGGATTTGAACAATGGTGTGTGTGTGTGTGTGTGTGTGTGTGTGTGTGTGTGTGTGTGTGTGTGTGTGTGTGTGTGTGTGTGTGTGTGTGTGTGTGTGTGTGTGTGTGTGTGTGTATGTGTGTGCAAAAGACAACTATAGACCTAGTCTTTATCAGACTGAGCTACTGGGGAAGTAGCCTTTGCTCTTTCGGTTATTTCTGTCTAGTACATACTTTTCTATACACTCTACTTTTTTATCAAATTTATTTTTATTTGTTTTCCATAATACCTACAACAGACATCAGGACAAGAAACTGTTGATGTTACTGGCTGCACAATATGAGCAGATTATTAATACTAGATATTTGGACATTTTAATAAAACAGACTTCAATTTAGAATCAAGTCAGTACACTCTACTTTTGCAATCTGCACCTTTTAGTGTCTCACACTTTCCTGTACATTCAGGATTACATATAGCTGAAATGCAAAGGTTGACACAAGGCAATGCTACTAGGAACACAGTACAAGACATTACTAACATATTTACTTTTGCATTTTGTCAATTATTTCAGATCCAAATTCTGAACTATGCAGATGAGCAGCATTACATCACTACCTCAGTTACTGCATGCTGCAGCAGCTAAACAACTGTACTTTTCAGATACAAGACAAATGTAAGACAACAGTTTGTGGTAGTCAGCTTTATTATTTTTGACATAACAACACTTTCTATAACTCAGAAATCTACAGTTAGTATTACTGCATGATCTGCACAGGATGACTGCTTCTCATTTGTAACTGTTACAGTAGCCCTGACACAGCAGTTTCTTAAGAGGTTCTTTCAGACAGCCTAATACATATCCTACTCTTCCTCTCCTCAATTGTACCTTGTTTACTACAAAACTCTGTATTACACATCAGCTGGCACTATTGAGTTCTAACACTGGCAGTCTGACGCATGCATTTATTCAGTACAGTTAGAGCACAATTACATATACAGACAGTACTGGCTTTACTATTTCTGATTTATTACAGCAGATACTAAAAATATTTCTGTACCCACCAAACTGTCGGTGCAGTTGGACCAGGCACTGTGCATGGGCATCAATGTTCGCAGCCCTCTCATCAGCAGTTGTATGGGGAAACACATTAAGCACACTTGTACAGTAACATATACAATTTTTAAATAAGTATTTACAAATAGACTGGATACTTACAAACTTCTGGGACATCCTCTGCTCGTGGCTCGTGGAGCCACTGTGCCAAGAGCTCCCCCTCCTAAGCTTTAGGTCATCATAGTGATGATGCACCTGACCACCAGTTCGGCTTATGCTGGTGGCACTGGTGAGATTGTGTGCCAGACAGTCCCAGGCATCTGATTTGTACTGGGAGCCCTGGTACTGGCCCTGTAGCTGTCTAGCTTCATGGTCTTTGATAAGGAGTCCAGCCATGACCCTGGACTCCTGGATGCCCCAGCGTTGCGCTCGAAAGCGAACACCCTCTCCTACACCTGCCATTGTTGTTGCCCTGATCAGACTCGAAGAGATATCGCTGTATTGCTGCCTGTGTGGTTTAAATAAGGCAATTTTCCCGCACTTTTCCATGATTGGCCAATTTTCAAATATGCTAAGCTATGCTTAGCTCCACGCAAATCTGCTTAGCAAGGCTTAAACCAGCTAAGCAAATCTCATAGTTGGTAAGGATTGCTTATATTTTCATGCTTAAGCAATCCTTAACTTATTTCAACAGAGCTGCGGCAGGCTTAACTAGCCGCAAACAATTATTTAAAAAAAAATTAGAAGAACATTTTCCCAGCCCTACACTACCATGTGTGAGGCATATGACTTACAAATATCATTCCAATTCATAAAGATAAATTTACAACTGCTTCCACGCATAAAATATATTAGCCAGAACTGAGATTCAAACCATGCATGATTTATATACTGGGTGCTCTAACCACTATGCTACATCAGCAAAAAAGAGGTCTCCTTCAGAATTCTATTTGACTCTCAAACAGTATTTAAGTTGGGCTGAGCAAAGCGTTGATCCACCCAAACCTGCTGCACTGTGCTTAAACTTTTCTTTAATTGTAAAAAAAAAAAATTAAATGCAATATTAAATTATTACATATATTTATCAGCATGTTGTAGGCATGTGGGGCAGGGATCTGGCCATTCTGGAGACAGTGATGTACTGTGTGGGATACTTCTTGGAGATTGTGTTTTTTTTTTCTTATTTCAGTGTCCATGGACACTGACATGCTAGTTTTATATTTCAGTGTCTATAGACACTGAAATAATGCATAATATTAGAGCCAGGCTCTAATATTATGCTACTTCCTTGTTTGAAAGTGCTGTACTGCACTTTCTGAGTGCAGGGGACGTGTTTAAGTCAGGGGGGTGTTTAAATGTCTGTGCAGAACTTATACACCCCCCCTGCACTTGTACATGGATTGTGTAGGTGTAGGAATACAGCAGCGTGCCCTCATTAATATGTAGGGTGCACTGCTGTTGTATTCCTGCATGGAACAGTTCGTGCAAGAATAGACTACTCTTGCATGGACTGTTCATGAATCCCGGGGTCTGTGTGTGTTACTGTGGCAGTCAAATAACGCCCTTTCCTTTATGGCAACATTCTGTGAGAGAACTCCATGTACGTCTTATCCTGCTTTAAGTTAGGTTAACCAAATTATAAGCATACCATGCAACAGTATTTTTATTGTCTTCCAGATGGTTTAAGACAATAACCAGATATTTCTGTACCTCAAATATCTGCTTATTCCAGTATGTATAATAACTTGCACCTGTTCCATTTATGCATCGTTTGACTTCACAGCAGTGCCCAAATATACCCTACTCCACTCTGTCCACAAAATAAAAAACATAACCCACAATACATTTAAAGCTGGGACACAGAAACACTAATTTTAACTACAGTTGTACATTCATCAAATATTTGATTCTCCACCCTTACCCTTTACTTTCTGGTCACATATTATAAATCTCAGACTTCAACTCTGCACATAGGTATGTCACTCTAGTTACAAGAGTTCAAAACCCTGGCAAACCCTTCCTGCACAGAAGCAACTAGAAATGAAACAACAGAGACCAACAAGGAATACAAAGTGGACTGTGGAAATAGAAATGAGAGGTTTAGAAGGTATATTTTGTGCATTTTGATAAGATGGCATTGAAAGGTGGTGGAATAACCAATGAGAGCATAAAGCTATAAGAGTGCAATTAATGAGAATGTAAAGCCGTGAACGGGCCCAGATATTAGAGTGGACAGGATAAAATGTTATACTGGTGGAGCTGGTAGACAACAGAAGTGAATGTGGTGAAGGAGGTTATATATACTACAGGTTAGGAACAGGTAAAAACACAATTCATTTTGGTTGTAGAAGAGTGCTGATTCTAAAAACAGATGAGCGTTATTAATGTAGCTGGACATTTATAAAGGCAAAACTCAGCTGAAGGTGAAAAATTAGTGGAATTATCCTTTCAAGGGAAGAATGGGGGAAGAAGATTGAAGGTTGTTGCTTCTAGTTTACAGAGCTGTCTTATAAAGTAGAAACAAGATTGTGGGTAGCTGAAATAAGGGGGAGAAATCTAGTTTGTTGGAAGATGGGTGGACTGAGTTTTGAAACAGAGTATGTAAAGGCTTTATCAAGGGTCTGAGATCAGCAAACTAGGAAACGAGAACATCATAAAGTTCTTGATAACTTGCATCTTCTCTGTTACTATAAATTGCAATACAAAATCTCAAAAGTCTACTATGACCCCTGCTGATGTTACATTTTCAGTCAGAGTGTTTGGGTTTAGCACTTACTACTACAAAAAAGCACAAAAATTGCCTGCATCTCTTCTGTCTTAAAACAGAAAGTAGGATGTCATAGCTGTAATTCAGTCAGGAAAAGTACTATACTGCCAAATGTTGCATTCCAGTTTTATTTTAAAATACTTCTATTACTTGTCTCTTACTATAAAGTGTAAGACAAAATGTTATAGCTCCAGTCAGCCCACCCTCTCCCTCCCAATCTGTCAGAGAAATACAGTTTGGTTATGTTAAATTTATTACTACATTGTTAAAACATGTACCACCAACAATCAGATAAATTCTTCAATGCCAAATGGTACTTACTGGAGTTAAATTAAAATACAGAAAAAGATATATATACATACATATATATATTATATATATATATATATATATATATATATATATATATATATATATATATATATATATATATATATATATATATATATATATATATATATATATATATATATATGTATATATATATATATATATATATAGAGAGAGAGAGAGAGAGAGAGAGATGTAGATAGATATACAGTATGTACAGACACACACATATACACACACACACACACACACACACACACACACACACACACACACACACACACACACTTGTGCAGCTCAGAACAAAGAAGTTGATTTCTTTCTCCATTATTTCCTGCCAGGGTGATCTTTATGATAACAGGCCTTCCAGAAGAATGTAGGTCATCTGCTTACATCATAGGGCATCAAAACACCCCTGGGTATCCAATATTTCCCAACAATGTCCACCTTATGAAGCATTAACACTTATGTACATACCTCACAATATGCTTTCTCCAAGTCTACAAAGACACAATGCAACTCCTTCTGTCCTTCTCTGTATTTCTCCAATAACACTCTCAGAGCAAACATTGCATCTGTAGTGCACTTTCCTGGTATGAAACCATACTGCTGATCACTAATCATCACCTCCCTTCTTAACCTAGCTTCTACTAATCTCTCCCATAACTTCAAGCTGTGACTAATCAATTTTATCCCTCTGTAGTTACTGCAGCTCTGCACATCACCCTTATTCTTAAAGATAGGTACCAAAACACTTTTTCTCCACTCCTCAGGCATCCTCTGACTTTCCAAAATTTCATTAAATAATCTAGTTAAAAATTCCACTGACATTTCTCCTAAGCACCTCCATGCTTCCATTGGGATGTCATCTGGGCCAACAGCCTTTCCATTCTTTATCCTATTCATAGCTGTCCTTACTTCCTCCTTGCTAATCTGTTTCACTTCCTGATTCACTATCCCCACATCATCCAACCTTCTCTCTCTCTCATTCTCTTCATTCATCAGCCTCTCAAAATACTCTTTCCATCTACTCAACACACTCTCCTCTCTTGTGAGTACCTTTCCCTCACTATGCTTTATCACCCTTACTTGCTGCACATCTTTCCCAGCTCTGTCCCTCTGTCTAGCCAATCGGTACAGGTCCTTTTCTCCCTCTTTAGTGTCCAATCTCTCATACAACTCTCCATATGCCTTATCCTTAGCTTTCGCCACCTCTCTTTGCCATGCGCCTCATCTCCTTATACTCATGTCTACTTTCTTCATCTCTTTGACAATCCCACTTCTTCTTCACCAGCCTCTTCCTCTGTATACTCTCCTGTACTTCCTCATTCCACCACCAGGTCTCCTTGTCATCCTTCCTCTGTCCAGATGTCACACCAAGCACCTTTCTAGCAGTCTCCCTTACTAGTTCTGCTGTAGTTACCCTGCTATTCAGTAACTCTCCACTGCCTCCCAGTGCCTGTCTTAACTCTTTCCTAAACTCCACTTCACAATCACCCTTTTTTAACTTCTGCCATTTAATCCTTGGCACTGCTTTCACACTCCTCCTCCTCTTCTTGATCACCGTCATCCTACAGACCACCATTCTATGCTGCTTAACTACACTTTCCCCTGCCACCACTTTACAGGCTCCAATCTCCTTCAGACTGGCCCTCCTACATAGGATATAGTCCACCTGTGTGCATCTTCCTCCACTCTTGTACGTCACCCTATGCTCCTCCCTCTTCTTAAAATATGTATTCACCACAGCCATGTCCATCCTTTTTGCAAAATCCACAATCATCTGTCCTTCTGCATTCATCTCCTTAACACCATACCTACCCATCACTTCCTCATCCCCTCTGTTCACTTCACCAACATGCCCATTAAAGTCCACTCCAATCACTAGTCTCTCACCCTTGGGTACACTCACCACAACTTCGTCCAACTCACTCCAAAATTTCTCTTTCTCATCCATCGCACACCCAACTTGTGGAGCATATGCACTAACAACATTCATCATTACACCATCAATTTTAAGCTTCATAAACATCACTCTGTCAGACACTGTCTTCATGTCTAAAACACTCTTGGCATATTGTTCCTTTAGTATAACCCCTACCCCATTTCTCCTGCCATCCACACCATAATAGAACAATTTGAACCCGTTTCCTAAACACCTGGCCTTACTTCCCTCCCATCTGATCTCTTGCACGCACAATATATCAACCTTCCTTCTCTCCATCATATCAGCTAGCTCTCTTCCTATACCAGTCATACTGCCAACAACCCACTCCAAGTACTGCAGGCTGCAAATCACCACACAGTTGTAGAATGCAGAATCCACTTTATTAACTTCAGAACATAAAAATCCAAGGATGAGCACTTTCATCCAGAAAGATCTAGACTTCATCAGACCTTTCTGAAGACTGACAATGATCTGAGCTTCTACTTACCTTTTTGCCTGCACTACTATATTGCTGTTTATATTTTTCACAATACTTAATGTAAAGTGTTAAGATTTATAAGTGCCCTTTTAATATACTGTTTGGAAACTTGAGGTTATCGTCAGACACTAAGTTAAGCAAGACTGTGGATATTATATGTAGGTGTGTTACAGCTGCTTAATATGTGGATGTGTAGTTTTCTAAAAGCACCGATAACAGCCATTCCCAAACTATCGTCATTTTGAGTTCACTCTCAGTAAGCACATATGAGTTTTTCTTAAAATTTGTCGGTGTATGTCTGTGATCTTCCTTAAACAATAACAGTTTCATTGAAGTTCCATGCAAGGCATGCTTTTCTTGTACCCCTCAGCACTTGATATGTGTAATTTTGAAGGATACCTACTGCAAAACAGCCTACAACTATTAATCTCTTTAATGGCTGTAATCCAATAGGCTTATTGATTTGATTTGCAAGCTTAAGACCTACTGGCTTGAACTTTAATTTCTGAATCCCAGGACACAAGTGAGTAACTGTGGAATGTGTGGTATATGTTGTAGCAAGCAGTTTGTTACAGTTTTAAAAATGAATGAAAAAATGTATTTATCCTTAGAGATGAGAAGCACAGAAGGAGACGTTGGTTGCTCCTGTGGTACAAAATGCTAACTAGATTGGGAAGGGTACATTTTGTCCTCCTACAAATCTTAGATGTGAAGAGTACCAGATTAGAGCATGGCACTAAATGAGCCAGCTACAGCTCTGAAGAGAGATGTGGGCTTCTCTGGCAGAGGCTGGAAGTACTGAGGACAGATGCACAGGCAGGAAACTCTAGAACATTAGCAAGTGTTCATAGGTTCATAGGTTGATGCTAGGTTATCTGCCCTAGGGCATTTATAAGCCTAGCCAGAGTGTGTATGGCTTTCACCACCCTTTTAGATTAGTTGACTGTGCCTCTGTATAGTAGGTCACAGAAGGTAGCCCTTTTAAGGTTAGTTTACTGTACCTCCGTCAAGCAGGGACACAGAAGAGATCCCAGGGGTAAACTTACGATCTCCCATCCACTCGTCAAGATTTCTCTTGAAGAGGGTCAGTGAGGAGCTCTGCCTAACATGGATTGGGATTTTGTTCCACAGTGAGAGGAGCCTCTGGGATATGAATCTGTCCCTCCAGCATGTCCTGTTTATTTCTGTGCTGAGGTTCAAATCCCTAGAGCGTGTAGCTCTAAGGGATTTGGATTTCCTGAGGTGAAGCATGTCCATTAATTCTGGGTTTGACATGGCTTTATACGTTAGACACAGATCACCTCTGAGTAGGCGGTACGCAACTGAGTAGAGCTGGAGATTCTTTGGCCGAACTGCATAGGGCATCTGTTTGAGCCCCTTGATCCTCTTGTTGAGATACTTTTGGGGTCTTTCCAGTTGCTGAAGGTGTCGGGTAAGGTACATCCCAAATGGTGCATTGTACTCAATTATGGGCCTGATAAGAGATGAGTAGAGGGGCACAATGACCTCGCTTGATCTAGATGTGAACCCTTTCATGATAAGGTGGGCTATATAGAAGGTCTTTCTAACCACTTTGGCAACGTGATTGTCAAAGGAGAGATTACTATCTATTTGGGTCCCCAAGTCCGTAATTACTTCTTCCGTACTTAATGGATTGCCACCTATGTTGTAATTTGTGGGCACTTTGTTTTTCCCAAAGGGGATGACTATGCACTTTTTGACATTTAGCTTTAGGCCATGGCTCTGGCACCAGTTATCCGTCTCTCTTAGACCCTTTTGGAGGATGCTTGTGTCAGCTGGAGAGTCAATTACAGCACCCAGTTTGCTGTTATCTGCGAACTTGGTCAGCCATAGTCCACCCATGTTAGCCTGTACCTCGGATATATACCAAACAAGAGAGCTCCCAGGACTGAGCCTTGTGGGACACCACTTGTAACTGGTTTAGAGTCTGACATGGCACCTGCTATTCTGACCATGTGGGTTCTATCCCTGAGCCAGTTTGCAACCCATCTTGTGACATAGGGGTTGATATTTAAGCTGGTGAGCTTATTTATGATGCCCGAGTGGGGTATTGTGTCGAAGGCTTTTGCGAGGTCCAGGTAGGCTGTGTGGACTACCTTCCCTTCATCTATGGCTTTGGTAACTGTTTCAAAGAAGTTGACCAGGTTCAAGAGGCAAGATCTGCCCTTAACAAAGCTGAATTGGGTAGGATCCAGTGTCAGGAGGTTCCCAATGTCTTTGTTTATGATTTCCATGCTGATACGCTCCATAGCTTTGCAGACCAGGCTAGTCAGGCTTATAGAGCGATAGTTTCTGGGGTCTGTTGTGGCACCACCTTTGTGGAGTGGGACCACTGTTGCTGTATGCCATTCCTTGGGTCCATATCCTGTAGTAAGGCTGGGATTGAACAATGAATTTATATGAGGGTTTAGTTCTTGGAGCTCGTGTAAGACGCAGCCCGGGACACCGTCTGGTCCCATTGATGCTGTGTTTTTTTGCTTTGGAGAGGGCAGCTCTCACCTGTGCATCTGTGATCTCAGGAAGGCTACACCCTGTTGGGATAGACATTTGCTCTTTTGGGGGGGAAGGGGGAGAGAAGTTTGTACTGAACCTCTCTGCCAGGATGTTGGCAATGTCTGTGGGTTCAGTGTATTTTTTGTCATTTTGCTCTAGCTCAGAGCATACCTGGGAGTTGCCTCCCAGGTTTCTGACATAACTAAAGAAGGCCTTGTGATTATCTTTAGTGTCTTGTGCAATTTTTCTTTCGAAGCTGGCCTTAGATGATTTTATGAGGGATCGTAGTTTCTTGCGAGTACTGATAAGTGACGCCTTCCCTTTTTGGGATTTTGCTCTGTCATGTAGTAGCTTTCTCCTTCTGTTGTATAGCTTATTTATGGCCGGGGTCCACCAGACAGGTCTCCTGCCTTTGGAGGAGTGAGTCTTGGTTTTATTTGGGATAGCATGCTCCATGCATTCCTGTAGGTGTCCATAGAATGCTTTTGTAAAGGATTCTGCATTTTGGTTCGTATTTTCCACTGGCCCAGGGGCTTTGAAGGATTCCACCTCAGTTTTGAGAAGTGTGAAATTTGCTTTTGAGAAGTTTTTCACCGTGGTTTCCTTGCTAGGGGTGGGGACGGAATATGGATGTCCAGTGAGATTTGTTTATGGTCTGATCTTATACAGGAAACATGGGCCACTCAAGTGGGATAGGAAGTGAACTGTAATTATCCTGTATAATTTGGGTAAAATAGTATGATGACACTAAATAAGCAACACACAAACACTCTTGTTAAGAAATTACACTGAAATTGCACGTCTCCAGTCTGTTTGTCTATCTATCTATCTATCTATATCTATCTGTCTATCTCTATCTGTCTATCTATCTATCTATCTAACTATCTATCTATCTATCTATCTATCTATCTATCTATCTATCTATCTATATCTATCTGTCTATCTATCTATCTATCTATCTATCTATCTATCTATCTATCTATCTATCTACATGTGTAAGATTATTTTTAAAAAATAATGCATGCCTGACTTCTAAAGACAGTAAGTGGAAGCTTGATATACAGTCTTGCATAGTAATGTGTAATGTTTCTCTCAGATTTTTGTATTATTTCAATATGTTTTAGTACTAAATTCCCATATCTATTGCTAGCTCTTACTTCATTCCCCAGTGAGTTCCAGAAATAGTCATTTCTTTATAGACTCGGCAGAGCTCACATCTAAGTAAATTAAAAGAAACAGAAAAAGATGGCAGTTTTGATGGCCTTTCTGAGCAGTTCAAATGTCAAAACACTATGATGTTTCTAGGAAGACAGCATCATACCTCTTCATTTTTTTTCCGTGCAGCTTGTTCAAGGTTCACTATCTAATAAAGGTTTGGATCACAGAGTTATAAAACTGTACAGCAATTTCTCTGGTGATTGTGCATACCTTTATAATCAGATGAGCTTCAGATTATACTTTAGAGGGGTGTAATAGGTTCATAGGTTCATAGGTTCATACTAGGCTATCTGCCCTAGGGCATTTATAATCCTAGCCAGAGTGTGTGTGGCTTTCACCACCCCTTAGGATGAGAATACTATACCCATTAGTTTGCTGTGCCTCTGTCCAGCAGTGATACAGAGATGATTCCCGGGGTAAACCTACGATCTCCCATCCACTCGTCAAGATTTCTCTTGAACAGAGTCAGTGAGGGGCTCTGCCTCACATGGACTGGGATTCTGTTCCATAGTGTAGGGAGTCTCTGGGTGATGAATCTGTCCCTCCAGCACGTCCTATTTATATCCATGTTGAGGTTTAAGTCTCTTGCTCTCGTGGCTCTGGTGGATTTGGATTTCTTGAGGTGGAGCATGTCCATTAATTCCAGGTTGGACATGGCCTTGTATGTCAGGCACAGATCACCTCTGAGCAGACTGTATGCGACTGAATAGAGCTGGAGTTTCTTCAGTCGGGCATCGTATGACATATGTTTGAGCCCCTTTATCCTTTTGGTGAGGAACTTTTGGGGTCTTTCCAACTGCTGCAGGTGTCGGGTAAGGTACATTCGAATGGGCGTTGTACTCAATCATTGGTCTGATAAGTGAAGAGTACAGGGGTACAATGACCTCTCCTGATCTGGATGTGAATCCCTTCATGATCAGGTGGGCAATGTAGAAGGTCTTCCTAACCACTTTGGCAATGTGAGTGTCAAAAGAGAGGTTACTGTCAACTTGGGTCCCCAGGTCCCTGATAACTTCTTCCGTGTTTAATGGATTACCACCTATGTGGTAATTAGGGGTTATCTTGTTTTTCCCAAAGGGTATGACTATACATTTTTTGGCATTTAGCTTAAGGCCATGGCTCTGGCACCAGTTATCCATTTCTATGAGACCTCTCTGGAGGATGTCTGTGTCTGATGGAGTGTCAATTATGGTGCCCAGTTTGCAGTCATCTGCAAATTTTGTCAGCCACAATCCCCCTATGTTTGCCTGCACTTCAGAAAAATAAATGCCGAACAAGAGGGGGCCCAGGACTGAGCCCTGTGGGACACCGCTCGTAACCGGCTTAGAGTCTGACATGGCACCAGCAACTCTAACCCTGTGTGTTCTGTCCTTGAGCCAGTTTGCAACCCATCTTGTGACATATGGGTTTACATCTAAGCTGGTGAGCTTTTTATGATGCCCGAGTGGGGTATTGTGTCGAACGCTTTGCTAGGTCAAGGTAGGCTGTGTGAACTGCCTTACCCTCATCAATGGCCTTAGTGACTGTTTCAAAAGTCGACCAAGTTCAAGAGGCAGGATCTGCCCTTGACAAAGCCAAATTGGGTAGGATCCAGTGTCTGTAGGTCCCCAATGTCTTTATTTATGAGTTCCATTATGATCCTCTCCATAGCTTTGCAGACAAGGCTCGTCAAGCTTATGGGGCGGTAATTTCCAGGGTCCGTAGAAGCACCACCTTTGTGGAGTGGGACCACAGTTGCCGTACGCCATTCTTTGGGTACGTATCCTGTAGTAAGGCTAAGATTAAACAGCAGCCTTATGTGTGGGTTTAGTTCCTCATTGAGTTCATGTAGCACACAGCCGGGGACACCTTCCGGTCCCATTGATGCTGTGTTTTTTGCTTTAGAGAGAGCAGCTCTCACCTGGGCATCTGAAATGTTTGGGAGGCTAGACTCTGGTGGGATAGATATTTCTCCTTTTGGGGAGGAGGGAGGGGAGAAATTTGCACTGAACCTGTCTGCCAGTATGTTGGCAATGTCTGTGGGTTCAGTTATTTTTTTATCATTATGAACATAATAATGTGAACATTACTTATCTTTAAAGCTGGCTGAGATACCATCACGTTTAAAATATTCACATCTGTGGTGGGGTGACTTGCCATGGTCAAGTAATTAGACAGTTGAAACAAGAATCATCTTATTTTTGACTTCAGTCTCCATTTTGTCAATGGTTTAAGCAATGTAAATGCACTGAGTAAAAAAGAGATTGGCAGACAGAGGGGTTAAGTAAGCTACTCCTTTTCCCTGCTGCTGAGTGATCTCTGAGTTAGCTGATGTTGAGTTTAAGTGGTATAAGGGGTGACTGATGTTATATTCAGTTTCAGTGGAAAGTGTTATTCATGAACTGTGCCAAAGATTTGTGTCACAAAGAAAGGTGTTCTTGATTGCTTATATAAGCTTGGTAGGGAATGTGACAGATTGGTAATTAAAAATGTAATATTTACTATGCCTCTCCTTAGATGACATATTTAATGACTAATTAATATGGGGAACATTCAAGTCACCCATTATATATGATATATTCCCTGTTGACTACATGTTCATACTGTAAATATATCATCCATATTAGGTGGGCTCAAACATTTTGGTCAGAAGGTACAACAGAGACTTCTTACACAGCAGTATAATCCCCATGTGTGTGTGTGACTACTTATGAGAAAAGTGGATGCATACCCTGCTGACTGTATTCAGAAGTATTTTAAGTAAAACAACAAACCCACTGTCCATTTTTCAGGAGTCAAGCCTTCTATACACCATCTCACTTAAGTATGCTAACTCCCCAGTCACACAGCCACACAGAAAAGAGAAATTCTCTGCATGGATGGTACTGACATAAGGGGAGAAGAGTTATACTGAATGGTTATTCTCCCATGTGTGCTGGGGGGGAGGCAGAGCATGGAGATGATGTCATTGTAGCTGAGTGAGGTTTCCCCTGAGAGTCTGTATCTTTTTCATCTCCTTAGCAACACTATCATTTAGCATTTGTAATTCTGCATGGCCAGAACTTTCCTGTTTGCCTTGATCTGTTATAATGTCATGACTCATCATTTTACTTGACCTGGCCAAAACATGTTATTATTTTTTCTTCTGTTTGCTGACATTGAGACCAGTTGGCATAATGGTTAAGGTCTTTACCACTCAGGCACAAGGTATAAGGTTCGATCCTGACCTTGGTCAATGCCTGTTTGGAGTTTGCATGTTCTTGTGTCTCTGTGGGGTTCCATCCACCTCCAAACAACATGCTGAGTGCTTCCATCTCAAACTCACCAATGAAGGGAGCACAGCAGCACAGGCCAACTGCTTTAGGCATCTACTGTGGTACAGCCACTCAACAATGTAAAATATGTCTCTTGATGATTTGGTCATGTTGACTAATGTCGCAAAATGTGCATGGTAATTACTGGTGATAAGTGGGTTGAGGACCATCCACCATAGTCCTGGGTCAATAAGCTACTGGCCGGCTAGTGTCTAGTTGCCCACCTGGGTTACCTGTTTAGTGAAATAAACCAATCAACCTGACAAACATGAACTAAGAATTGCTACACTTGTTCACTGACAGGACACAGACTGGAAGTAGATGACATGATGATATGGAGGAGAGTGGACATCCTATGTATCCAAGAGACAAGATGGAAAGACAGTGGCTTGGGATCCAGAGTCTACTACTCAGAAGGAGGACAGGCTAGAAATAGTGTGGGAATTGTGGTAAGAGAGAGGCTTCAGAAGGCAGTGAGGGATATCAGAATTAGTGACAGACTCATGGCAATCAGACTCCAGTATAATGTTAGGGGAGTATTTATAAGCCTATCCTGCACCAGGGTTGTGATAGTGAGGAAAAGAGTGCATTCAGACTGCAGTTGCAGGACCTACTAGATAAAGCAGGACAACATGAATTGGTGTTGATAATGGATGACTTGAATACACATATTGGGACAGACAAAACAGGATATGAGGACTGCCTGGATCCACATGGGTAATGCAACAGGAATAAAGGAGCAGAGGCCATTCTAGACTTCTGTCTGGCAAATTGCTCAATAGTAGCACATGGAACAGAAAGAGACAGCCACAAGATTACATACAAGAGTGGCCAACATTTAACTCGGGTAGACTTCCTCGTCGTAAGGAAAGGGCACTGGAGTAGAATCAACAATTGCAAAGTCATTCCCAGTGAAACAGTTGGCCCACAGCATATACCACTTGTTGCCAAAATCAGCTGCAAGCAGTGGTCAGATAAGGCTCTAAAGTCAACAGAGACCATACTGAAGACCAGGAAGTTGACTGGAGAGAAAGTGCAACAGTTCAAGGAATTACTCAGGGCTCTAGCACCCCAAGAAGAGTAGGAAATAGGTGGAGTTGAAGAAAAATGGCAGCACCTCAAAACAGCATGTGTGAGGATTACAGAACAGATATCTGAATGAGCCAGGTATGGAAATAAGATACATAAGGAATGCTGGTGGTGGAATGCAGAAGTCCAAGAAGTCATCAAAAGAAAGGAGGAGTGCAGGAAAAAGTGGGAGATAGAAAAGACTGATCAAGCTAGGAAGGAATACTGGTTGGTTAACAAAGAAGCTAAGAAAGGAGTTGCAATAGCAAAGAATGGGGCATCATAGGCACCGGAAAGTGACTCAGTAGGTGGCACAAAGAAACTATCTCAGGTTGCAAGGCAAAGACAGAAAGAAACAGAAGATAGCCAGACACCCTTTATATGGGATGCCAGCAACAACCTTCCCACTAGTCCACAGGACATCAAAGGCAGATGGAAGGAGTATTTCCAGCATTTTCTGAATGGAGAAAACCCCACAAAAGTTGTAGTCCCCAAGAAACAACCTGCAATGAGAGAAGAAGAGGAGCCAACCTAGAAGAAGTAAGAATAGCACTAAGGAAAATTAAGTCAAGGAAAGCAGCAGGTTCAGATGAGGTGACAGCAGATATGATTAAGATGCTGGGTGAGATAGGGGAGAAATGGCTCCTGAAAGTACTCATAGCAGTGTGGAGAGAAAGTCATATCCCAGATAACTGTAAAATAAGCATACTAGTGCCACTGTACAAGAACAAAGGGGATGTAAACAACTGCAGGCAGTGCAGAGGTATCAAACTCCTGTCACATTGTATGAAAGTTCTGGAGAGGGTGACTGATAAATGGAAATGGAGAGTGGTAGAAAGGAAGATGGGGTATGAGCTTTTCAGTTGTGCTGCATCCTGATCTGACTCTGATCTGATGTTTGCAGTGGGACAGATAGTTGAGAAGAAGCTAGAGACGAGGAAATAATCTAACTGGACAGTACTGCAGTAGTTTAAAGTCCCAGAAACATTGGTAGAATTAGTGCAGGCTATGTACAAGGACCCAATGACTCAACTGCGAACCATGTTCAGTCTCACAGAGGAATTCCCAATGGGAGGGGTTATGCACCAGGGCTCAGCACTGAGCCCATTGCTGTTCATACTGGTGAAGGACTGCATTAGGAAACAGGTCAAATGGGGACATATCAACAAAGTCGCTGTATGCAGATGATGCGGCATTACTGACAGGATCTGAGCAAGAGTTTCATCAAAGGATAGGGGAATGGAATGCAGAACTGAAGGCACATGGGATGAAACTAAGCACAGATAAGACAGTGGTAATGGCAGCAAATAGGGGAATCAGAAGAAGCTGAGAATTCAAATAGAAGGGAAGATAGTGAAACAGGTAAATAGCTTCAAGTATATGGGACTGGTGGTTGAGGAGAAGGGAAGTCTGAATTAAGGGGTCAAAGCTAGAATCAGAGGGGCTGCAGCCAACTGACATAGACTCTCAGGTGTAGTTTATGACAGAAGAATGCCAAATAAGCTAAAACTAAGGTGTACAAGAAGGTTGTGATACCAGTACTACTGTATGGTACAGAAACCTGAGCAGTAAAGGCAGAGCAGATGAGGGAGCTAGAGGTGTTGGAGAAGAAGTACCTAGGAGGGAGTGGTAGGATGTACACTGTGGGACAGACAAAGAAACAAGGACATAAGAGCAGAAGCCAAAGTAGCTCCAATTGCAGAAAACATCAAAGAGAATATATTAAGGTGGTTCAGACACATGTAGAAAAGCAGAAGGTAATCTAGTGAAGATTTGGGACAGACAGGAAGAAGATAAAAAGAAACGAGAATGTCCAACAAAGAGGTGCCGGATTGTGTGAAAGAATATCTGTGACAGTCAGGCATGAGTGTCAAAGAAGGCAGGAATGTGGTACTGAATCAAGAAAGATGGTTACAGTTAATATGATACCCCGACCCCTTGTAGAAAATGGGAAAAGGGGTGATGATGATGATGATGATATTGACTTTCTCACCTCCTTTCTTTAATCAGCAGATTAACATACAACATTTGCCATATTCTTATTTCTGGTTCAGAATAGGTCCCCAACACCTGCTTCATGTTGCTAGTGACTACTATATTTCTTCTCTGTGTCATTATGAATTTTGAGTTTTCACAGGATTCAGCTGTTTTTTTTTAATTGGGTGGCATGTTATCATCATCTCAACTCTCTTTTTTTTTAATTGAGAGGGTCCTTGACAAGTAGTCAAGAATTATTTTTTTGAAACTGGAACTAGCATAAGCAGTCCATCACCAGCACACAACATCCTGGCTATCACAATCCTTTTTTAAGGATGTTGCTTCAGCTTCATGAGCTTAGGTTATATGGTCCTTTACTAGAGAAGGAATAGCTTGTATCTGCTGTTGCAGCATTTTCACATGTTCTTTTTTTCTAGGGTAGGACATCTTTTTTCCCCATGTTTCTATGCCATTTCCTCCAGTACTATCAGGCCTATATAAAATTCTTCTTATATGACAGACAGGATCCAAGCAGGTAATTAGACCAGTTTTCCATTTCTTAGCACTGACCCTTCATATCATTGCCTTTCCTGTTTTCTTGATTCATTCTACTAAGCTATCTGTTTAGAGATTATAAAAATTATAACTGCTTGACTTTTAACTTTCAGTACAAGGGACCCAGAAACAAAACACAAAAGGAGGTCCTTGATTTTTCTGGATATCTTTGGTAATTTCAACCCAACTGAAAGTCAGAAAAACTCTCTAGCAAAGGCCATGTGTAAGGGTATTACTTTAGATATCTGAAGCCGCAACCCAGAATAACTAATATGTACTGAGGTCTCTTACCCGACTTACATAAAGACTCTATCAGGTCCCTAGTTACCCTTTTAAATGAGGTCCAAGTTACTAGAAGAGGTTCTAGTGGGCCTATACTAGATCTCTTTGGAGAAGTAAGCAGACACTGTAGGCATAACTGACATTA
This sequence comes from Protopterus annectens, assembly GCF_019279795.1. Lineage (NCBI taxonomy): Eukaryota > Metazoa > Chordata > Ceratodontiformes > Protopteridae > Protopterus > Protopterus annectens. Next base: position 763,610,067 of record NC_056746.1, read on the forward strand.
ATTTCTATTGACTTAGCTACCCTACAACTAAAAGATCTATTTAGTAGACCCACTTTTGTCTTCTCTAAAATGGCCACTCTACACATGGCTGTATTCTAGTTTCAGTAGTCTGCACTTTTAAGACTGTGGTACCAAAACCTGACTGTCCCCTTGTTTTAGTTACTGTATAACTTAAATTGCTTGCAGCCTTAAAATATGGGAAACTGGTTATATGGTCTAGCCTTCAAGGTACACTTTTAATTACATGTATAGCATTATGAGCTTTTAGGGTTCTCCCACCTAGCTGGTCTGAAGTTGCATTGTTTTAGATGAAGGTTCTTTATGTTCAAACTTGTCATTCTCAATCTAATCATGATGTATATAGATGAAGTCCCTCCCACAAAGGTATCTTTAAACCAGCATCCATGAGCATTTACCTTCCTTAGGGGCTTTTCAGTGTGTATTGGAAAAGGGAACATTTCCTCCTAAGCCTCTTCCTTAATTTCTCTTTCTGATTGATTGATTGATTGATTGATTGCATTTAACTATTAAGATAGTCCGAATGGGCAGAAAAATACTCCTTTTCAGTGGACGCCTGGGATGAAAAGCTCTGGAAAAATTGCAAGATTACATAAAGAATATAATAAATGTAGGTATACAATTAATCAGCAATATACAAAAATGTAAACAGAGTATCATTAATTAATAGCAGCAGCAGCACCTAAAGAGCTATGAAGCATATTTGGAAATGAACTTGGTAGAAGGAGTGAAAAGGGGGAAACAGAGGATTAGTATTAAAGTGAGGCAGAATGCTTTAGGAAAGGTAGTAGGAAGAAGATTGAGCAGTAGAGGACAAGGAGGACATTTTGGACCAATAACTGAGGATATACTGCTTGGGAAGAATAGGAGAAAGTTAGAGGCAGGACATTTATCATCCAGGAATTTTTATGTACAGAACCAGGTATCTTTTAGGTATTCACTTGTCTGTGCTTTAAAAGAGTTGAGGTTCACTGTTTACTGTGCTTTTTAGAGTGAGAGGAAGGGTGCTGAAAATGTTGGCCAGGAAAGAGGAGTACAAAATTATTCTGTCAGTCAGTGGATCTCAACATTCTAATTGGGTTATAGAGTTGGAGAATATTTTTTATATTTGGGAATTTGGCTGGATAATAAATGAGGTTGTGGGAAGTGACTAGCTGGGAAAGTGTAAGACAATGCCTTAGCTCTAACCACTTAAGTTATTTTTTTTTAACGGCCAGGCAATGATGTGCCCTATAATGATGACTGGCAGCACATGTCATCACCTTACTATAGTACTGCTCCAAGAGTGAGAGTTGAATGGATTGTAGGTTAATCAAGATGGGAGCAGCATAAAGTAGTTTAGGGATGAGAAGAGACTGAGTAATACTTTCTTCAGTATTATTTGTGAGATATTCCCCGGGATTCAGTAAACGTCCATGCAGGTATAGCTTATTCTTGCATGGAAACGACCATTTAAGAGCAGCACAGCAGAGCACCATGCATAGTTATGAAGGCATGCTGCCTCTTCTCCTAAATGGACATGGAGCATGGACGAGTGCAGGTGGTGTGAGCTCTCATGATATACACACCCCCTGCACTTAAGAGTTGCCATTTGGCAATCAAAATGAGCGAGAACGCTCATAGTACAACTCAGAACTATCAACTGTCCCTGATTTTCAGGGACGTCCCTGATGTTGACTCAAAGTTCAGCTTTGTCCCTCTGAATCCCTGTTAACACTGGTGCTTGTTGAACAAAAGGTGGTGAATTATACTTAATAAATAAATATGACAATAATGAAGAGCTGAGTAGTTATTTCACATCAGGAAATGTATGCTAATTCACATTTTGGTTCTCCAGTTCTGGTAATGTCTCAAGTTAATAGAACTAATATTTGAAAAGTGTCCCTGATCGTCCCCGATTTATTCTGGATTTATCCCTGATTCTGTTGAGATCTGTCCCTGATTGGTAGAGATATGATAGCAATTCAACAAACATGCCAGGATTTCTGTCAAATGTGCAGATGCACGCAGAAATCCACAGCAGTAAGTGAAACCTGTCCCTTCTTAGAGAAAATAACACTAGAAATATTTTTTTTATCAAATTGATTAAATTTAACCATAGCTGCATGGGTTTGCCCATTGCTTAGCTATGCATACTCTAGCTTAAATGGCACAAGAAGATAAATAGCAAGCTACATTCAGTAGAAACAGTACTGCAATAGGGTAGTGGTTAGAGCGCTTGCTTTGCGAGAAGTCATTCCTGGTTTGATCCTCACTGTAATAAATTCCATTTTCCATGTGAAAGCAATTCATGAACCTTTTTTTTTGCTGTATAACCTACTAAATAACATATATTTGTGAAGTGGAGTACTGCATTAAGTGCAGATGTGAGGTGTCATTGTAAAAATGTGGTAAAATCCACAGATAAACAAAAGTGCCCCATGCAGTATACGTACACATGAATCAGGGATACTAAACAAAGTTATAATATGTAATGAATGATAAATCAATGCATACAGCAAATAGTGTAAAAATGTATAAAGTGTCCAAATATACCACTTTCCCAAGACCCATGTTTCTTTTCTTTCTAAATTAGTGTAGGGGTAAGTGGGAGTAAGCATTTTTAAGCAGCAGTAAGCAGGTTTAATCCTGTTTGGGGGTAAGCAGTGCCTACACAGGATAAGCAATTTAGAGGCTAACTGAATGTAAGAATATTTAATTATTTATATAATATTTAATTTATTTGCTTACCATCGTGCAAACCCGTGCAACTGCTTAAAAGTGCCTAAATCACTCTGTATCCAACAGCCCTTGTTCTGCCCAGCAACAAAATAATCAGCCTTTGCAAATCCCTAACCCAGGACCCTGCACACCATAGCCACAGTGATTTACCACTACACAATACCAGCTGTGCATACAATTGAGTTATACCCAAACAGATCCTCACTATAGCAAAATCAAAATTTACATGTGAAAGGAATTTATAAACAATTTGTTTGTTGTATAACCTACTAAATAACATATATTTGTGAACTGGAGTACTGCATTAAGTTTAGATGTGAGGTGTCATTGTAATAAAGTGGTGAAATCCCCCGATAAACACAAGTACCCCATACAGTGTACGTACACATGAATCAGGAATACTAAACAAATATATAACATGTAATGAATGATAAATCAATGACAAACAGTAAATAGTGTGCAAATCTGAAAAATAAGCAATGCTAAGCATTGCGCACCTCTGCTTACAGATGTAAGCAATGCGTAGCCCAGCTAAATAGATTTGCCCATTGGTATGGTCCTTTAAGCAATGCCAACCTTAGGTAAGCAGGTTTGCCCATAGCTTAGCATTTTCAAAACCATCCAGTCACAGCAAAGTGTGGGAAATCAGCCCTATTTAAACCCCACAGGTAGGAATACATCTCATAACTGGTTGCAGCTTCCTCCTGTAGGCACAATGCCTAGTATTGGGGAAGGATTGCACTTCCAAGTGCAGCACTGAGGCATCCAAGAGTCTAAGGTCATGGCAGGACTCCTGGTAAAAGACCATGAAGAGAGACTACTGCAGCGCCACTACCAGGGTTCCCAATATAAAGTGGAAGCCTGGGACCATCTCGCCCATGACCTCACCAGTGCCACTGGCATCCCTCGAACTGGGGAGCAGGCAGGCATCACTATGCCAACCTGAAACAGAGGAAGAGGGAGCTCTTGGATCAGTGGATCTGAGAAGCTAGGCAGAGTGATGTCCCAGCAGTGTGTAAGTACTCATTCTACTAACTGTTTAATAATTGCCTAGCTCATGTATATTATGGATAGGTATGGCTAAATATTCCTCTTATGTCTCTGACAGCTGCAGCGGAGCGGGCTGTGAATCAGGAAGCCCATGCATGTAGGCTGCAAAGGCTGTGTCATGAGGCAGGTTAGTAATAATCTTGCATGTACTGTCATAAGAAATAAATCTAAAAATAGTAGAAAGTTAAATGCCAGAATAAAACCTGTATTGTGTATGGGATATACTGAATAAACCAGACAATATGGCATGAAGTGTCTCATATAGGTTGTATGTAAATAAAAGGGTAACAGCCTGGCAATAAAGGTCTAACTCCTGGACTGCTTGTATTTACTCTGGTATCATATGGTAATGTAATGTTCCATTCTCTTAATAGTATTGTTGTATTAAGCAGTGTTACCCACATTGTGCTACATAAATAAAATGTGTAGGAATGTCTGTATATGACTGTTGCAATCCCAAGGTCATATTGTACAACTGAGGGAGACAGACAGAAAACAGTGAAAAGATACACAACAAAATCCAAATAGCACACTCAACTGTGATGTAAAATGTTGTCTTTTTAGCACACACAGCCATGGTTCAAATCCTGGGAGTGGTAGTAAGCTGTATGCAAATCAGTGGGATGATCCCAGATGTTTAGGCAGCAAATAATGACATAGAACTGATTGTCAGATATCATAACTGTCAGAAATATATCTATAAGAACAAACCTGTCACTCTAGCAACTCACCAAAATGTTATGAGAGTAATATGCAAATTATGTCCCATCTCTATCCCCATGTTGTGAAGCTATGACCAGAGTGCATGCAGTAACAGAGTGAGACGTATGTGCATAATAATAACGTGGAATCTGGTAATATGTGTGGCAACATTCAGGTAGTGTTAACAAACATTCCCTCCACATGTCTGTCAGATAAGAAAACTGTGCCTGGAAATAAAAGACTGAAATCCTAGAATGGTACTGTTTAGTCTGGTATTGTATGGCATTGTTAGTGTTGCAATTTATCTGAATAATAATGTATTACTTATCACTGTCACCCACACTGTGCTACATAATAAAACTGTCTAGGAATCCCTGTATAAGACTGTTGTAATTACAAGGTCAGATTGTAAAACCACGGGAGACTTATAGACAGAAAACAGTGAAGAGATACCCAGCAATATCTAAATAGCACACTCAGCTGTGATGTACACTGTTTTATTTTTAGCAGACACAGCCATGGTTCAAATTCTGGGAGTGGTAGTAAGCTGTATGCATAATCATACCAATCAACTGTACAGATTTGTTCAGAATGTTCAGATAATTGGCCCATATCTGCTGCCTGTTACCCTGTCCCCCTGGCAAATCAATGTGATGATCTCTGAAATTTAGGCAGCTTTTAATGACATATAACTGATTGTCAGACCTGTAAATATTCAGAAAATGTATATGAAAACAAACCTGTCATTGTAGCAACTCACCAAAAGTTTATGAGGGCAATTGTCAAAATATGTCTCAGTTCCACCTGCATGTTGCCAAGCCTTGACCAGAGTGTGTGCAATAAGAGATTGAGAGGTATGTGCATAACATCAACCTGGAATCTGTGAATATGCGTAGAAACAGTCAGTTAGTGTTAACAAACAATACCTCCACAGGTATACCAGCTAAGAGGTGTATACTGTAGGTAAAACACAGTTCACGTATATAGTTGTCTACAACTATACCACTGTCCAAACTAAGGCCATAGGGTAGTGTAATAATAACTGTAAGATACAGATTACAGCAGTGACTAAGAAAGTAGTAAGATTTACAGGGATATACAAGTTAATTGACATCCCCCCACCATATCTGCCACAATAATCTAAATACACAACTCAGTGGGTATGTTGTACACTTAAATCTGCTGTTGGGACATATGTCCTATTGTTTGATAAATATTGAAATGTGTTTCTATGCATGTGCCATGTTGAAATACTCCAACATTGGTGGCATGCTGCCATCAGTGTAACCTGCATGCTGTTGTAATGGCCACTGCGGTTCCATATATGCATGTGTTCTGTTTGCTATGCAACTGTTACATATCTGGTGTTTTGGGTTAATGGGAATATCTATGCATGCTGTTATACCTAATCCTGGAATGTGTTGACTATTACTAACCCACATATGTTTTAGAATTGCAACACCATAGCACGTTTGGGAAGGCCGGTCCCAGCGGACCCACCTCTCCCATCTCATTGGCCATGGCACCGAGCACCAGAACATCTGGGGCCCACCCTGGGACCTCCTCGTCCACTGGTCCTGCACCACCTTCAGATGGAACTGCCCCCCCCGGGAGAGGGCACGGATAGGAATCTGTCACCCGTCGTCAGGTCCGGGGTCTAGTGTGTAGTGAGCTCCATAGGGAGTTTGGAGATCAGCTATGCCAGCTAAGGGCTGCATGGCCCATTAAGAGCCAGCCCCCAGCACAGCCACCTTTGGGGCTGTGAAGCTGCAGTAGTGACTGCCCATGGGTGGGGACCTCAGTCCGATTGTTTCCATTTGGGGGCTCATGGACGTCCGACTTTCAAACACCCCACCCCATCCAAGGTGTTTACCCCCCACATATGTCATATATCACCCCTGTATGCTGTATTGTCTGTCTAGTCTGTCATCCTACCCAACCTACCTCCCCAAATATACCTGTTATCCTTCCCCAACATCCCACTCTCACCTTAAAAAAAAAAGAAAAAAATGACAATCTGTTCTCAAAAAAAAATCTCGCCCCATACATAGCTGTCCATTTCGCACACATGTCCACTGGACACATGTAATCTAGTGTAATTGGCTTCACAGCATATTATTGCTGTCCTCACCCCTCTCTCAGGGGTTTGAGTGTCCAAATCTACCTCCAAATTCAATGTATATGCCCAGCTGTTGCTGTAAAAGAAATGGGCAGCTATGGACCTTCCCTACACCCATCCTGCATATACCTAGCTATTTTCCCTACTGTCTTTCCCTCTTTGTGCCCCTTTTTCACCACTTTCCTATCACCCCTTTTTCTTTTCTTTTAAAGAAATTAGTGTGAGGGTAAGCAGGAATAAGCACTTTTAAGCAGCAGTAAGTGGGTTTAAGCCTGTTTGCATGGCAGTAAGCAATGCCTACACAGGATAAGCAATTTAGAGGCTAACTGACTGTAAGAATATTTAACCGGAAGTTAGCATTGCTTACCATCCCGCAAGCCAGCACAAACCCGCTGACAACAGCGTAAAAGTGCCTTAATCACTCTGTATCTAACAGCCCGTGTTCTGCCCAGCAACAAAATAATCAGCATTTGCAAGTCTCAAACCCAGGACACTGCACACCATAGCCAAAGTGATTTAACACTAAGCCATGTCAGACATAAATCAATGTGATGTTTTCTCAAACATATCATCCAGCATAGTCATTCAACAGTAGAGGAAATGTATTTATATATGTAGATGTATGTATATATATATATATATATATATATATATATATATATATATATATATATATTAAAATACGGTTTGAGCGTCCACATCCCTCCGTGCCACTCCTGCGGTCAGGCTGCTTTACTCACCTCCCGTCTACCACCTCGGGTGCTCCCTCTCTACCTTAAAGCACAAGGACTATCTCCCTGCCTCATCCAGAAGACACCCTTGATTTATCTGCTACCTACGCATCACTGAACGCTGCCGTAATAAAGGACATCTGTACTTTAAAGAAGTGTGAACTCTACCGCCTCAGGTGCTCCCTCTCTGCCTTAAAGCACAAGGACTACCTTCCTGCCTCATCCAGAAGACACCCTTGATTTATCTGCTACCTATGCATCACTGAATGCTGCCATAATAAAGGGCAACTGTACTCTAAAGAAGTGTGAATGTATGTAGCCTTGTAAAATCTACTTGTATCCTACAAACAGTATCAGTAGTTGTTAGTCTGACTTCCCATGTGTGTTAGCAGCCTACCACAACTCGCTGGACACTCTCCCCCCTCTAGTTTTATAATATCTTATTAATATATGTGTACTACTCTATCCTTCAGTCTGCCATCTCCTTCTTGCCACTAGGTGGCAGCATAGACCACAGCAGATTGATCGCACAGTATTATTCTCCCAAACTTTCTACCCAACTATATTAGTTATTACCACAGATTCTCCCCATCTGTTCTATGCTAACTCCCTCTACACTCCTGGACTGGCCAACCCAAATATAAATATTGCCTACACTAAATAGCTCCAAGTCAACCCTAATTAAAGTGTCTGAGCTGCAGCTACTGCTAGTTTTTCACAGTCCTCACTTCTTCTGGGCTCTATTTTTTTCTGGGATTCACTCCCTCCCACTCACACCTCTCCAGTCCTATCATACCCCTCCACCTAACCCCATCTCCCTTAGCTAACATCCCCCCCTGCAGTTTACTTCTAGGGGACACTATCAGTGACACCATATTTAAAATACGGTTTGAGCGTCCACATCCCTCCGTGCCGCTCCTGCAGTTGGGCTGCTTTACTCACCTCCCGGTAGGTTCAGCAAAGTGTTTTCTGTTTTACATACGCTTGATGTGACTATATGTACTACGTTTCTGTGTTTTAGATGGAGTGTGAACTTTAATTGTGCATAGTGATTTAAAGCTGACTGCAAATCCGCTTGTATGTTTACCGCTGCCATTTAAGATAGCGTTTACATTGATATAGCTCTTTATTTGGTAGATTCTGTAATATAGTTTGGATTACGTGCTTTATTGGGCATAGAGGGGCAATGCTAATGGCTAATCAGCTGGTATGATTACTGCTAATGTACAGATATAGAAGACATAGTAAAAACAGCTTGTGCTCTGTGCCTTTGCACAGCAACTGGGATAAAATCACCTAGCATAGCATGTTTCCTGGCTGAAAGGCTGTGGTGGTTATGGCCACCTCAGGCATATTATTTTTTACTACTGTTGAATTCAATCGCTTGAGGACACCAGAAATATTATGTTTTCTACTGCCTAACTTGGTTGCATATGGATGCTATTCTAACAAGAGCATGTGGAAAGTATGTTCTCATGTTAATGCATCACAGTGAAAGATATAACTGCCCAAGCTAATGCATTATCACTATTACATTGTAGAACTGCTTTTTAGCTAACGCATGTGTCTATACGAATACTGCCTGACCATTTGTACTGTTTGACTACAACACTGCTCTGTTGCTTACATTTGTGGCTGTTTTTGTTAACCCTACCCTCCCAAATAGCCCAGGGGCATTTCCTCTCCCTTGGTCTGAGGGTAATTGTTAGATTGTGGCTCCATTGGCTAACTGTGTTGAATGTATTACCTATATGCACTGTTTTATAATGTTGCCTTTTAATCCTACTCTATTGCTCCCCTTCTAATCTTTCTAGCCTCTCTCTACTTACTGTACAAGCTAGTACACCTCTTCACATACTGATAGCTCTTCCTACTTGCTTTATCCTTCTACCTCCCCAACTTTGCCATCCACCCTACCTAACTCTGTGTGTCTCTCTCTCTATTTTACAGTTTACCACCTCAGGTGCTCCCTCTCTGCCTTAAAGCACAAGGACTACCTCCCTGCCTCATCCAGAAGACACCCTTGATTTATCTGCTACCTATGCATCACTGAACGCTGCCATAATAAAGGGCATCTGTACTCTAAAGAAGTGTGAATGTATGTAGCTTTGTTAAATCTACTTGTATCCTACAAATAGTACTAGTAGCTGTTAGTCTGACTTCCCGTGTGTGCATAAGCAGCCTACCGCAACTCGCTGGACACTCCCCCATCTAGTTTTATAATACCTTATTAATATATGTGTACTACTCTATCCTTCAGTCTGTCATCTCCTTCTTGCCACTAGGTGGCAGCATAGACCACGGCAGACTGATCGCACAGTATTATTCTCCCAAACTTTCTACCCAACTATATTAGTTATTTCCACAGATTCTCCCCATCTGTTCTATGCTAACTCCCTCTACCCTCCTGGACTGGCCAACCCAAATATAAATATTGCCTATACTACATAGCTCCAACTCAACCCTAATTTAAGTGTCTGAGCTGCAGCTACTGATAGTTTTTCACAGTCCTCACTTCTTCTGGACTCTACCCCGCTCCGTTCGCTCTGCGGGCTCACTTCGCTCCCCTACCCTACCCCCAATTCCCACACACCCCCAGTGCATCTACACTTATACTATCCCCTGCTCACCTGACCAATCTCCCCTCCAATTAGCATCCTCCTATAATTACACCCAACCACACCCAGGCTAAACTCCCCACCCGATACCCAATCTTGAACCTACTATCCAACCCCTACCACACCTAACCTATTTACCTAAATCACATTACTGCTAAACACAATACCTCCACCCAAACAAATCATGCAGGGAATACTACCAGTACTACTACTAACTCTCACTACTCTTGCCTACACCACATCTACATACACTAACATACCATTAAACAATACTTTCCACATAACACATATTTACACGCACACACCTACACACAAAGATATTGATATCTGTTCCACACTATTTAATGATTGCTCATTATTTTATATATACAAACCACACACCACACTTCTTCTCAATAAACAAACAGTAACTAGACATACAGACCTAGCATATACCATAAAACTCAGTCTGTTCCTTAAAAAACATCTACTAATCTCAGGAGACATACACCCCAACCCAGGTCCAGACAACAAAATTCTCCCACACAAACAGAATTCAGACCTACTTATTATTAATTTAAACTCAAGAAGTATATCCAACAAACTACATGACCTACACGCATTCATAGCTCACTACTCCTCTGATATACTAAACATTACTGAAACCTGGCTGAAACCCACCACCCAAAATGAAGAAATACTCCCCCCAAGGATATAACATCCTAAGACTAGACAGAGAGGCCAAAAATGGAGGCGGAGTTGCAATTGTATTTAAAAGCACACTTAACCTCCAGCCTCTGAGAACCCCACTGCCCAAATTTCTGAATACTGAAATATTAGGCTCCATTATATCCCTCAAAAGCAAAAAGGGAATCAACATCCTCTGCAGTTATATTCCTCCAGGAAATAATTCTCCCACAATAAAGGAAATTTTACAATGGGCTACAACCAACCTTCCCCAAGAAACTATCCTGTTAGGCGACCTAAACCTAGACTGGCTAGCCTGCAACTCCAACAATCCCTCAAACCATATTAGCTTATTTGGATTCTCACAATTAATCGAAGAACCCACCAGGGTTGACAAAAAAATCCAAAAAAAACATTCCATACTCGACTGGACTTTAGTTCATTTCCCCAAAGAAAATTATCATGTGGGCTGCCTACCTGATGAACTCAGTGACCCCTACCCCACATTCCTCCTTTGCAAACAGGTAAACATACCCAAACCCATACTATATAAAGAAACTAGAGATGACAACAAGTTAAATCCACAAATTCTTAACAGCTCACTACAACAATGCAACTGGCACCCACTACAAACTCTAGCATTAGACCAGGCAGTGGAGTTCTTCAATAGTACTTTTATGAATGTTCTAAATACAGTAGCTCCAATTAGGAAACTTAGAACTAAAGTTAATTATGCCCCTTGGCTAAATAAAACCACAAAATCCTTAATAAAAGCTAGAGACAAGGCCTGGAAAATCTGGAAAATGAATAACGTCATACAAGTCAGACAAAAGTATCAACAACTTCGGAATCAGGCCAAAGAACAAACAGAAATGGATAAACAAAACTACTTCCTACATATCCAAAACAAACATCCCAAAAACCCTCAAATGTTCTGGCAAGCTATCAATTCCCTTCTGAAACTGAGAAAAACTACCACCCCAACCCCCAGCACCAATACTGACAATGACAGCATAGCTTCTCAATTTAGCTATCACTTCACAGAATCTGTTCGGTCATTATCCACCCAGCTATCTAACAATGACTCTACAATCACCCCCATTATAGAGAACAATAATATACCTTCCTTTTCACTCTCACCTGTACCAACCTCCACAGTTAAAAAAACTACTCTCAAAACTGAAACCTACCACTCTCACAGCAGATGGTCTACCCACTAATGTCCTAAAATTAGCTGCAGAGTCCCTAGCCTACCCTGTCTCAATTCTTATAAACCACTCCATACGAGAAGCCTACATCCCCCAACTATGGAAAGTGTCATATATTATTCCCCTACACAAAGGTGGCAACTCCTATGAGCTATCAAAATACTGCCCCATTGCTATCTTATCCCCCCTTTCCAAGCTCCTGGAGAAATGTATTCACTCCCAAGTGATGCACTTCTTAACCTCACATAATCTCCTCTCCTTCACACAGCATGGCTTCTGTCCAAACCATAGTACAACTACTGCTCTTCTCTCTTTTACCAACCAGGTAAACCAACTTAGAAATGACAACAACTTTGTATCAGCCATATTCTTAGATCTCTCTAAGGCATTTGACATGGTCCCACATAACCCACTTTTAGACACTCTATCAGCCATGTCCTTTCCCCCTCCACTACTGCCTGGTTCAAAAACTACCTCTCTGACAGAAAACAGTCAGTCAAATAGCAAGGTGTACTATCACCCCTACTACCCTCTACCATAGGTGTTCCACAAGGATCAATACTGGGGCCTCTACTATTCACCATTTTCACCAACAAACTACATACCGCCACCCTGCATGCATCACTGATACAATACACAGATGACTCAACCCTAATCTGCCCAGCCTCATCCATAACTACTACCAAAGCTAACCCAAGAGTCCTTCTGCTCCATGGAAAAATGGATTACTGATATCCAACTAATTCTAAACTCAACAAGACCAAATTATTTCTTTTCACCCCCAACAAATCCAGAAAAACATCTCCTTCCTTCACTATCACCTCCAAAAATGGAACCACAATCTCTCCCTCACCCCATACTAAGCTACTTGGTGTTGAAATAGATAAGGACCTTAATTTTGATGTCCATATCTCTCAAACAATTAAAACAGTACATAAAAAACTAGGAACTTTATACAAACACAAAAACTTCCTATCAGACCAAGCATGAATCACCCTAGCCCAAACCTACCTTTTGTCTACCCTACTGTATGCATTACCAATCTTAACCCACATCAGGAAAACAGACCTAGACAAATTAGAATCTTGTTACAATAAGATTGCAAAATTCGCCAATAGCTCCACTTTTAGAAGCCACCACTGTCTTGCCCCAAAGGAGCTACAGTGGTTAGAACTCCCTCAAGTAATCAGTTACCACCAACTAGTGCTCACCTTTAACATACTAAACAATCCCCACAAATCTCCAGCCCTAAACCAACTACTGAACCAATATTCAGCAAACCGTCCACTACGCTCATCCAACAAAACCCTTATCTGTATATCCAAAGCCAACAATACAGCAGGGAAAGCTCTTTTCTCTCATACAATCGCTAGGAAATGGAATAACCTCCCCCAAAATATCTCTTCTGCATCATCTATCTTACAGTTCAAAAAGTTACTTAAGTCACACCTCTTGCAATCCTGGCTCTGTCCTTGCATCAAATAATGCTTTCCTGCTCTCCACTAGTTCTTCCTACATTCCTCTCTTCACTGCTCACTTTCTCTTTAATACAGTTGCCAAACACTGCCATACATGGCCTACTATGTGTAAATTGTTATGTCTTCTGCAATATATATTTTGATTGGTAAATCTGGAGTTTTTCTCTCCCAATTTTTGCCATCCAGGGTCTACTATGTTTAAATTAAGTTTTCTTGGAAAAAAAGCATTGTAAATTTTATACTGATTGTAAGATTTTATTATTTTGATTGTAAAATTGCCAGTGTACATATTATTTGATGTGGAGCTTTTCTCCCCGGGCCTCCGCTGTAAATGGACCTCGTTCCAGTCGGACTTTCCCGGTAAACAAATGTAAAATAAAAATAAAAAAATAAAATAAAAAATAAAATATATATCTACATATATATGTATATATATATATATATATATATATATATATATATCTACATACACACATATATATATATATATATATATATATATATATATATATATATATATTTATATCTACATACACACACACATATATATATATATATATATATATATATATATATATATATATATGTAAAAGAACACAACAAATACATATATGACCAAAGGCACCATTAATGGGGGTGAGGGGGCCCAATTTAAGTACTTATTGTAATTATTGATATCATCCCATCCTCCTCAGCCAAACAGATCTGCCTTGCAACACAATACCAGCACTTACAAGTCTCATACCCAGGGCCCTACACAACATAGCTACAAGAAGTTAACAGTAATCCATCTCACCTGTACGATGTCAGGATGGTATCAATAAGATATCATGCAGAACAGTCTGTCTACCATAGGGAATGTACAATGTGGAAGCAGTAAACATTTCAATGATACATACACACACACACATATATGCATATATATGCATATACACATACACAAACATATGCATATATTACTACGTATAGATATGTATAGGAAGATACATATTTAGAAGGTGCACAGCATGTTGAACAGCCAGTATTCCTACAGTTGCCACCTTTTAAAATGGACGGTGTTTGATTCTTTCATACAAAAGACAATTATTGCATGAAACATATACCCACAGAGAAGTCAAAGGATATGACACCACACACAGGTTTGTATACATAAGAAATGTTTATTTGTGTACTATTTCAGTTGTATATGCCATTTCATATAGCTGTTAGGTGTTTGAAATACATACTAACTGAGTAATGCATCTCTCAAGCAAAACATTTTATACAGTAATCTGAAAGCATAACATATGTTGCTGTCCAGGCCAAGGCCTTCAAGTAGTACAACAGTAAAGAAACACTGGCCTGGAAGATAAGAATCAATCAACACTAATTAATGCAGATGTAGTTCAGCAGCCTCCAATTACACTCTGTACGCAACCCCTAGGGGGAAAAGAATTAAGTTGTCACAATGAAAATGTATCTGTTACATAACAATGCTTAACTTAAAACATCATCATCACACTGACGAACAGAGCTGTCTGTAAGACAGTAAGCACTAGGCCACCAGTGTTCCCAAGGTGAAATGTATAACAATGTACAGCCATATACCTTAAGGTGTCTTACTACTGATATCCCTCACATGTTGTAACAGCCTAGGTTATATATGGTGCATACCCCTCCCTCATGAAATGACTTACAAGGGCATATAACAGTGTTACATACACTGACCTCTGGACTGTACAAGGACACACATGTTTTGTCCAGCTGTAGCCCACATATATATGGACCCTACTCCACAATATGTGTGGGGGTCCTCAACATCACTGCAATGGAATGCCAGCATGACATAATGATAGGCCACTACTTAACAACCTCTTACTGCATGACATATGTATTTGTCTATTTATAGTATCTGACTGTTGTTTATGATTTGTATTTCTGAATTACCATAAAAATGTTGAATAACTAAGTATTTAAATGAATATTTTTGTTGCTTAATATCTGTCTGTACATGTACCATTACGTTCTGTACTATTGCATATAATAATAATAATATTAACTGCACAAACTGGAGATTTTCTCCCCAGGCCTCTGCTGAGAAAGGGCTTCAGCTCAGTCAGACATTCCCAGTCAACAAATGTAAAATAAAATAAATAAATAAATATGGGCAAAGCCTGGTATATAGGTGGAGGTCAGAGGCTGGAACACAGGGCCATATTTGCAATATTGTTGTTATATACTGAGAAAAGTTGCTGGCATTATAGGATTGGTTGCAACATACCCTTATTCAGGAATATGAAGTCAGAAACACAAATGGATGTAGCCATGTACTGATAGCCCTCAACAGACAGATTGCCAGTGATATATCCGAGACAAGACCCTGTATATATGAAATAAGACCTGTGTGGTGAACAGACAAGACATAGCAGCCAATCCTCTGGCCATCATGTGGATAGGCCCATAGTTGAGAGCTATGCAGACAGACTGCATTCCATGCTAAACTAGTATGTACACACAAACCCTGTAAAACTAGTGGTATACAATACATATAACAACACTACTCACAATGTCTGCAGGTCTGGAACCTTATACAAATATGCATTTGGCCTGTGTCTGCAAGTCCTATTGTAAGAGGTATTGCTACT